>NC_044569.1:58002755-58048537 GCF_007565055.1 Rhinopithecus roxellana | reverse complement strand
ACTGCTCCACGAAACATAAATGTAACTCTGTGAGATGAATTCACACATCACCAAGAAGTTTCTAGGAAACCTTCTTTCTAGTTTTCGTCTGAGGATATATCCCTTGTCACCGTAAGCTTCATTTCGCTAAGAAGTATCCCATTACCGATTTCCAGAAAGCTGTGTTAGCAAACTGGTCACTGAAGAGAAACGTGTAAGTCTCTGAGTTGCATTCACACATGGCAATGCAGTTTCTCAGAAGGCTTCTTTCCAGTTTTGATCTGAGGATATTTCGTTTTTCACCATAGCCCTCAATGCGCTTCCAAATATCACTTTACAGAATCCACGACAACAGTGTTGCAAAACTGTTCCAAGGAGGGAAGGGTGGAAATCTATGTGATGAAGTCACACATCAGAAAGCAATCTCTCAGAAAGCTTCTCTCTAGTTATTATCTGAGGATATTTCCTTATTTACCATGGGACCCTATGGGCTCCCAAATATCTCTTAGCAGATTCCATGAAAAGAGTGATAGCAAACTGCTTCCTGAGGTCTAAGGTGTAACTCTCTGAGGTGAATTCACAAATCAGAAAGAAGTTTCTTTGTAAGCTTTTTTCACGTTTTGAACTGATGATATTTCCCTTATATCGCGTATTCCCTCAATGCGATCCAAAGAAAGCCTTCTCAGATTCCTCAAGTCAGTGTTAATGGATGCTCCATGAAACATAAGTGTAACTCTGTGAGATGAATTCACACAACACCAAGAAGTTTCTAAGAAAGCTTCTTTCTAGTTTTCATCTGTGGATATTTCCTTTGTCACCGTAAGCTTCATTGCGCTAACAATAATCCCATTGCACATTTCCAGATAACTTTGGTAGATAACTGATCACTGAAGAGAAACGTGTAACACTGCGAGTTGCATTCACACATGGCAATGCAGTTTCTCAGAGGCTTCTTTCCAGTTTTGATCTGAGGATATTCCTTTTCACCAAGCCCTCAATGCGCTTCCAATATCACTTTACTAGAATCCACACAACCGTGGTTGAAAACTGTTCCAAGGAGGAAGGGTGGAAATCTATGTGATGAAGTCACACATCAGAAAGCAATCTCTCAGAAAGCTTCTCTCTAGTTATTATCTGAGGATTTTTTCACCATGGACTCCTAAGGGTTCCCCAAATATCACTTTGCAGAATCCACGACAACATGTTTAGCAACTGTTCCCAGAAGAGAGGTGTTTTGTGTATTGTATTTCTCTGTGATGAAGTCAAATATCAGAAAGCAATCTCTCTTGAAAGCTTCTCTCGAGTTTTTTATGTGAGGATACTTTCTTTTCACCATGGGCCCCTATGGGCTCCCAATATCACTATGCAGAATCCACGACAACTGTGTAGCAAACTGTTCCAACAAGGGAAGGGTGTAACCCTGTGTGATGAAGTCACACATCAGAAAGCAATCTCTCCGAAAGCTTCTCTCTAGTTTTTATGTGAGGATACTTCCTTATTCACCATGGACCCCAAGGGCTCCCAAATATCACTCTGCAGTTTCCACGAAAAGAGTGTAAGCAAACTGCTTCCTGAGGTTGAAGTTGTAATTCTGAGAGATGAACTCACTGATCAGCAAGAAGTTTCTCAGAAAGCTTCTTTCACGTTTTGAACTGATGAAATTTCCTTTATCAGCGTAGACCTCAATACGATCCAAAGAAGCCCTTCTCAGGTTCCTCAAAGACAGTGTTAATGGACCACGAAACATAAGTGGAACTCTGTGAGATGAATTCACACATCACCAAGAAGTTTCTAAGAAAGCTCCTTTCTAGTTTTCGTCTGAGGATATTTCCTTTGTGACCCTATGCTTCATTGTCCTATGAAGTATCTAATTGCAGACTTCCAGAAAACTGTGTAAACAAACTGATCACTGAAGAGAAACGTGTAACTCTGTGAGTTGCATTCACACGTGGCAATGCAGTTTCTCAGAAGGATTCTTTCCAGTTTAAATCTGAGGATGTTTCCTTTTTCACCATAGCCCTCAAGGAGCTCCCAAATATCACTTTGACGAATCCACGACAACAGTATTAGCAAACTGTACCTAGAAGGGAAGGGTGGAATTCTGTGTGATGAAGTCACATATCAGAAAGCAATCTCTCAGAAAGCTTCTCTCTAGTTATTATATGGGAATATTTACTTTTCCACCCTGGGCACCTATCGGCTCCCAAACATCACTTTGCAGAGTCCAGGACAACAGTTTTAGCAAACTTTTCCAAAAAGGGGAGGGTGGAACTCTGTGTGATGTATTCAACATCAGAAAGCAATCTCTCAGAAAGATTCTCTCTAGTTAATATCTCAGGATATTTCCTTTTTCACCATGTTCCCCTATGGGCTCCCAAATATCAGTCTGCAGAATGAACGACAACAGTGTTAACAAAATGTTCCAGGAAGGGAAGGGTGGAACTCTGTGTGATTATGTCACACATCAGAAAGCAATCTCTCAGAAAGCTTCTGTCTAGTTATTATGTGAGGATATTTCCTTTTTCGCCATGGACCCCTATGGGCTCCCAAATATCACTTTGCAGATTCCACGAAAAGAGTGGTAGCAAACTGCTTCCTGAGGTCTAAGTTGTAAGTCTGTGAGATGAATTCACAGATCAGAAAGACGATTCTCAGAAAGTTTCTTTCACGTTGTGAATTGAAGATATTTCCTTTATCAGCGTACACCTCAATACGATCCAAAGAAGCCCTTCTCAGGTTCCTCAAAGACAGTGTTAATGGACTCCTCCATGAAACATAAGTGTAACTCTGCGAGATGAATTCACACATCACCAAGAAGTTTCTAAGAAAGCTTCTTTCTAGTTTTCATTTCAGGATATTTCCTTTGTCACCGTAAGCTTCATTGCGCTAAGAAGTTTCAAATTGCAGATTTCCAGAAAACTGTGTTGGCAAACTGATCATTGTAGAGAAACGTGTAACACTGTGAGTTCCCTTCACACATGGCAATGCAGTTTCTCAGAAGGCTTCTTCCCAGTTTTGATCTGAAGATATTTCCTTTTTCACCATAGCCCTCAATGAGCTACCAAAAATCACTTTGCAGAATCCATAACAAGAGTGTTAGCAACCTGCTCCAAGTAGGGAAGGGTGTAACTCTGTGTGATGAAGTCACACATCAGAAAGCAAACCCTCAGAAAGCTTCTCTCTAGTTATTATCTGAGGATATTTCCTTTTTCACCATGGGCCCCGATGGGCTCCCAAATATCACTTTGTAGATTCCACGAAAAGAGTGTTAGCAAACTGCTTCCTGAGGTCTAAGGTGTAAATCTGTGAGATGAATTCACAGATAAGAGAGAAGTTTTTCAGAATAGTTCTTTCACCTTGTGAACTGATGATATTTCCTTTACCAGTGTAGGTCTCAATGCGATCCAAAGAAGCCCTTCTCAGATTCCTCAAAGGCAGTGTTAATGGACTGGTAAACGAAACATAAGTGTAAACCTGTGAGATGAATTCACACATCACAAAGACGTTATTAAGAAAGATTCTTTCTAGTTTTCATCTAAGGACATTTCCTTTTTCACCATTGCCCTCAGTGAGCACCCAAATGTCACATTGCAGAATCCACGACAACAGTGTTAGCAAACTATTAAAAGAAGTGAAGGGTGGAACTCTGTGTGATGAAGTCACACTTTAGAAGTCAAACTCTCAGAAAGCTTCTCTGTATTTATTATGTGAGTTTATTTCCTTTTTCACCATGGGCCCCTATGGGCTCCCAAATATCACTTTGCAGAATCCACGGACAACAGTGTTCACAAACTGTTCCAAGAAGGAAAGCGTGTAAATATATGTGGTGAAGTCACACATCAGAAAGCAATCTCTCAGAATGCTTCTCTCTAGTTATTATCTGAGGATATTTCCTTTTTCACCATGGGCCACTGTGGGCTCCCAAAATACACTTTACAGTTTCCACGAAAAGAGTGTTAGCAAACTGCTTCCTGAGGTCTAAGTTGTAAGTCTGTGAGATGAAATCACTGATCAGAAAGAAGTTTCTCATGAACCTTCTTTCACGTTTTGACCTGATGAAATTTCCTTTATCAGCGTAGGCCTCAATGCGATCCAAAGAAGCCCTTCTCAGTTTCCTCAAAGACAGTGTTAATGGACTGGTCCACGAAACATAAGTGTAACTTTGTGACATGAATTCACACATCACCAAGAAGTTTCTAAGAAAGTTTCTTTCTAGTTTTCATCTGAGGATATTTCCTTTGTCACCAGAATCTTCATTGCGCTAAGAAGTATCCCATTGCAGATTTCAAGAAAACTGTGTTAGGAAACTGATCACTGAAGAGAAATGTGTAACTCTGTGAGTTGCATTCACACATGGCAATGCAGTTTCTGAGAAGGCTTCTTTCCAGTTTTGATCTGAGGATATTTACTTTTTCAACATAGCCCTCAATGAGCTCCCAAATATCACTTTGCCGAATGCATGACAACAGTGTTAGCAAACGGTTCGAAGAAGGAAAGGGTGGAACTCTGTGTGATGGAATCATACATAAGAAAGCAATCTCTCAGAAAGCTTCTCTCTAGTTATTATGTGAGGATATTTCCTTTTTCACCATGGGACAGTATCGGCTCCCAAATATCACTTTCCAGAAATTACGACAACAGTGTTAGCAAACAGTTCCAAGAAGGGAAGAGTGGAAACGTGTGTGTTGATGTCACACAACATAAAGCAATCTCTCAGAAAGCTTCTCTCTAGTAATTATCTGAGGGTATTTCCTTTTTCACCATGGGCCCCTATGGGCTCCCAAATATCACTTTGCAGTTTCCACGAAAAGAGTATTAGCAAACTGCTTCCTGAGGTCTAAGGTATAAATTTGTCAGATGAATTCACAGATAAGAAAGCAGTCTCTCAGAAAGCTTCTTTCACGTTTTGAAGTGATGATATTTCCTTTATCAGGCTAGGCGTCAATAAGATCCATAGAAGCCCATCTCAGGTTCCTGAAAGACAGTATTAATGGACTGCTCCACGAAACATAAGTGTAACTCTGTGAGATGAATTCACACATCACCAAGAACTTTCTAAGAAAGATGCTTTCTAGTTTTCAACTGCGGATATTTCCTTTGTCACAGTAAGCTTCATTACACTAAGCAGTATCAAATTGCAGATTTCCAGGAAACTGTGTTAGCAAACTTATCACTGAAGAGAAACGTCTAACTCTGTGAGTTGCAATCACACATGGCAAGGCAGTTTCTCAGAAGGCTTCTTTCCCGTTTTGATCTGAGGATATGTCCTTTTTCACCAAAGCCCTCAATGAGCTCCCAAATATCACTGTGCAGAATCCAAGACAACAGTGTTAGAAATCTGTCGCGAGAAGGAAAGGGTGGAATCCTGTGTGATGAAGTCACACATCAGAAAGCAATCTCTCAGAAGGCTTCTCTCTAGTTATTATGTGAGGATATTTCCTTTTTCACCATGGGCCCTATGTACTCCCAAATATCACTTTGCAGAATCAACGACAACAGTGTTAGCAAACTGTTCCAAAAAGGGAAGGGTGGAACTCTGTGTGATGAAGTCACACATCAGAAGGCAATGTCTCAGAAAGCTTCTCTCTAGTTATTATCTGAGGATATTTCCTTTTTCACCATGGGCCCCTGTGGGCTCCCAAATATCACTTTGCAGATTCCACGAAAAGAGTGATAGCAAACTGCTTCCTGAGGTCTAAGTTGTAACTCTGTGGGATGAATTCACAGATTAGAAAGAAGAATCTCAGACAGCTTTTTCCAAGTTTTGAATTGATGATATTTCCTTTATCAGCTTAGGCCTCAATAGCGATCCAAAGAAGCCCTTCTCAGGTTCCTCAAAGGCAGTGCTAGTGGACTGCTCCATGAAACATAAGTGTAACTCTGTGAGATGAATTCACAAATCACCAAGAATTTCCTAGGAAAGCTTCTTTCCAGTTTTCATTTGAGGACATTTCCTTTGTCACCAGGAGCTTCATTGCGCTAAGAAGTATCTAATTGCAGATCTCCGGAAAACTGTGTTTGCAAACTGACTACTGAAGGGAAACTAGTAACTCCGTGAGTTGCATTCACACATGCTAATGCAGTTTCTCAGAAGGCTTCTTTCCTGTTTTGATCAGTGGATATTTCCTTTTTCACCATGTTCCCCTATGGGCTCCCAAATATCACTTTGCCGAATTCACAACAACAGTTTTAGCAAACTCTTCCAAGAAAGGAAGGGTGGAACTCTGTGTGAGGACGTCACACATCAGAAAGCAATCTCTCAGAAAATTTCTCTCTAGTTATTATTTGAGGATATTTCCTTTTACTCCTTGGGCCCCTATGGGCTCCCAAATATCACTTTGCAGATTCCACGAAAAGAGGGTTAGCACACTGCTTCCTGAGGTCTAAGGTGTAACTCTGTGAGATGAATTCACAGATCAGAAAGAAGTTTCTCAGAAAGCTTCTTTCACGTTTTGATCTGATGATATTTCCTTTACCAGCGTAGGCCTCAATGTGATCCAAAGAAGCCTTTCTCAGGTTCCTCAAAAACAGTGTGAATGGACTGCTCCAAGAAATATAAGTGTAACTCTGTGACATGAATTCACACATCACCAAGAAATTTGTAAGAAAGCTTCTTTGTAGTTTTCCTCTGAGGATATTTCCTTTGTCACCGTAAGCTTCATTGCGCTTAGAAGTATCCCCGTTGCAGATTTCCAGAAAACTTTGTTAGCAAACTCATCCCTGAAGAGAAAAGAGTAAATCTGTGAGTTGCATTCACACATGGCAATGCAGTTTCTCAGAAGGCTTCTTTCCAGTGTTGATCTGAGGATATTTCCTTTTTCAACATAGCACTCAATGAGCTCCCAAATATCACTTTGCAGAATCCACAACAACAGTGTTAGCAAACTGTTCCAAGAAGGGAACGGTGGAACACTGTGTGATGAAGTCACACATCAGAAAGCAATCTCTCAGAAAGCTTCTCTCTAGTTATTATGTGAGGATATTTACTTTTTCACCATGGGCCTCTATGGGCTCCCAAATATCACTTTGCAGAATTCACGACAACAGTGTTAGCAAACTTTTCCAAAAACGGAGGGGTGGAACTCTGTGTGATGAAGGCACACATCAGGAAGCAATATCTCAGAAAGCTTCTCACTAGTTATTATGTGAGGGCAATTCCTTTTTCACCAAGGGCACCTATGGGCTCCAAAATATCACTTTGCAGTTTCCACGAAAAGAGTGTTATCAAACTGCCTCCTGAGGTCTAAGGTGTAACTCTGTGAGATGAATTCACAGATCAGAAAGAAGTTTCTCAGAAAGCTTCTTTCAAGTTTTGAACTGATGATATTTCCTTTGTTAGCGTAGGCCTAAATGCGATCCAAAGAAGCCCTTCTCAGTCTCCTGAAAGACAGTGTTAATGGACTGCTCCACGAAACATAAGTGTAACTCTGTGAGATGAATTCACACATCACCAAGAAGTTTCTAAGAATGCTTCTTTGTAGTTTTCATCTGAGGATATTTCCTTTGTCACCGTAAGCTTCATTGAGCTAGGAAGTATCTAATTGCAGATTTCCAGAAAACTGTGTTAGCAAACGGATCACTGAAGAGAAACTTGAAAGTCTCTGAGTTGTATCCACACATGGCAATGCAGTTTCTCACAAGGCTTCTTTCCAGTTTTGATCTGAAGATATTTCTTTTTTCATCATAGCACTCAATGAGCTCCCAAATATCACTTTGCAGTATCCACAACAACAGTGTTAGCAAACTGTTCCAAGAAGAGAACGGTGGAACTCTGTGTGATGAAGTCACACATCAGAAACCAATCTCTCAGAAAGCGTCTCTCTACTTATTATCTGAGGATATTTCCTTTTTCACCATGGGTCCCTATGGGCTCCGAAATATCAGTTTGTAGATTCCACGAAAAGAGTTTTAGCAAACTGCTTCTGAGATCTAAGGTGTAACTCTGTGAGGTGTATTCGCAGATCAGAAAGAAGTGGCCCCGAAAGCTTCTTTCAAGTTTTGAACTAATGATTGTCCTTTATCAGCGTAGGCCTCAATGCGATCCAAAGAAGCCCTTCTCAGGTTCCTCAAAGACAATGGTAATGGACTACTCCACGAAACATAAGTGTAACCCTGTGAGATGAATTCCACACCACCAAGAAGTTTCTAAGAAAGCTTCTTTCTAGTTTTCATCTGAGGATATGTCCTTTGTCACCGTAAGCTTCATTGCTCTGTGAAGGATCCCATTGCAGATTTCCAGAAAACGTAGTTAGCAAACTGATCACAGAAGAGAAAAGTGTAACTCTGTGAGTTGCATTCACACATCGCAATGCAGTTTCTCAGAAGGCTTCTTTCCAGTTTTGATCTGAGGATATTTCCTTTTTCACCACAGCCCTCAATGAGCTCCCACATATCACTTTGTAAAATCCACGACAACAGTTTTAGCAAACTGTTCCAAGAAGAGAAAGTTGGAACTCTGTGTGATGAATTCACCCATCAGAAAGCAATCTCTCAGAAAGGTTCTCTCTAGTTATTATGTGAGGATATTTCCTTTTTCACCATAAGCCCCTATGGGCTCGCAAATATCACTTTGCAGAATCCACGACAACAGTGTTAGCAAACTGTTCCAATAAGGGAAGGGTTGAACTCTGTGTGATGAAGTCACACATCAGAATGCAATCTCTCTGAAAGCTTCTCTCTACTTATTATCTGTGAATATTTCCTTTTTCACCATGGGCCTATATGGGCTCCCAAATATCACTTTGCAGATTCCACGAAAAGAGTGTTAGCAAACTGCTTCCTGAGCTCTACGTTGTAAATCTGTGAGATGAATGCACAGATTAGAAAGATGTTGCTCAGAAAGCTTCTTTCACGTTTTGAACTGATGATATTTCCTTTATCAGCATAGGCGTGAATGCAATCCAAAGAAACCCTTCTCAGTTTCCTCAAAGACAGTGTTAATGGACTGCTCCACGAAACATAAGGGTAACTCTGTGAGATTAATTCACAGTTCACCAAGAAGTTTCTAACAAAGCTTCCTTCAACTTTTCATCTGAGGATATTTCCTTTGTCACCATAAGCTTCATTGTGCTCAGAAGGATTTAATTGCAGATTTCCAGAAACTATGTTAGCAAACTGATAACTGAAGAGAACCGTGTAACTCTCTGCGTTGGATTCACACCTGACAGTGCAGTTTCTCAGAAGGCTTCTTCCCAGTTTTGATCTGAAGATATTTCCTTTTTCAAAATAGCTCTCAATGAGCTCACAAATATCACTTAGCAGACTCCAAGACAACAGTGTTAGCAAACTGTTTCAAGAAGGGAAGGGTGGAACTCTGTGTGATGAAGTCTCACATCGGAAAGCAATCTCTCAGAAAGCTTCTCTACAGTTGTTATGTGAGGATATTTCCTTTTTCACCATGGGCCCCTATGGGCTCCCAAATATCACTTTGCATATTGCACGAAAAGAGTGTTAGCAAACTGCTTCCTGAGGTCTAAGGAGTAACTCTGTGAGATGATTCACAGATTAGAAAGAAGTTTCTCAGAAAGCTTCTTTCACTTTTTGACCTGATGATATTTCCTTTTTCAGCAAAGGCTTCAATGCGATCAAAAGAAGCCCTTCGCAGGTTCCCAAAGACAGTGTTAGTGGACTGCACCACGAAAAATAAGTGTAACTCTGTGAGATGAATTCACACATCACCAGGGATTTTCTACGAAGGCTTCTTTCTAGTTTTCATCTGAGGATATTTCCTTTGTCACCGTAAGCTTCATTGCGCTAAGAAGTGTCCCATTGCAGAGTTCCAAACAACTGTGTTAGCAAACTCAGCACTGAAGAGAAATGTGTAGCTCTGTGAGTTGCATTCACACATGGCAATGCAGTTTCGCAGAAGGCTAATTTCCAGTTTTGATTTGAGGATATTTCCTTTTTCACCGTAGCCCTCAATCGGCTCCCAAATATCACTTTGCAGAATCCACACAACAGTGTTAGCAAACTGTTCTAAGAATGGAAGGGTGGAACTCTGTGTGATGAAGTCACACATCAGAAAGCAATCTCTCCGAAAGTTTCTCTCTAGTTACTATGTGAGGATATTTCCTTTTTCAATGTGGCCCCAACGGGCTCCGAAATATCACTTTGCAGATTCCACGAAAAACGTGTTAGCAAACTGCTTCCTGAGGTCTAAGGAGTAACTCCGTGAGATGAATTCACAGATCGGAAAGAAGTTTCTCAGAATGCTTCTTTCACCTTTTCAACTGATGATATTTACTTTACCAGCGTAGGTCTCAATGCGATCCAAAGGAGTCCTTCTCAGGACCCTCAAAGACAGTGTTAATGGACTGCTCCACGAAACATAAGTGTAACTCTGTGAGATGAATTCATATATCACCAAGAAGTTTCAAGAGAGCTTCTTTCTACTTTTCATCTGAGGATATATCCTTTGTCACTGAAAGCTTCATTGCGCTAAGAAGTATACCATTGCAGATTTCCAGAAAACTTTGTTAGCAAACGGATCACTGAAGAGAAACGTGTAACTCTGTGAGTTGCATTCACACATGGCAATTCAGTTTCTCAGAAGGCTTCTTTCCAGTTTTGATCTGAGGATATTTACTTTTCACCATGGAGCTCAATGAGCTCCCAAATATCCCTTTGCAGAATCCACGAAAACAGTGTCAGCAAACTGTTCCAGGAAGGCAAGGGTGGAACTCTGTGTGATGAATGCACAAATCCGGAAGAAATCTCTCAGAAAGATTCTCTCTAGTTATTATCTGAGGATATTTCCTTTTTCACCATGGACCCCTATGGACTCCCAAATATCACTTTGCATATTCCACTATAAGAGTGTTAGCAAACTGATTCCTGAGGAATAAGGTGTAAATCTGTGAGATGATATCACAGATCAGAAAGAAGTTTTTCAGAAATCTTCTTTCACATTTTGAACTGATGATATTTCCTTTATCGGCGTAGGCCTCAATGCGATCCAAAGAAGCCCTTCTCTGGTTCCTCAAAGACAGTGTTAATGTACTGCTCCACGAAACAAAACTGTAACTCTGTGAGATGAATTCATACATCAGGAAGAAATTTCTAAAAAGCTTCTCTCTAGTTTTCCTCTGAGGATATTTCCTTTGTCACCTTAAGCTTCATTGCGCTAAGAAGTATCCCATGGCAGATTTCCAGAAATCTTTCTTAGCAAACTGATCACTGAAGAGGAACGTGTAAATCTGTGAGTTGCATTCAACATGGCAATGCAGTTTCTCAGAAGGCTTCTTTCCAGTTTTGATCTGAGGATATTTCCTTTTTCACCATAGCCCTCAAAGAGCTCCCAAATATCACTTTGCAGTATCCACGACAACAGTGTTAGCCAACTGTTCCAAGAAGGGAAGGGTGAATATCTGTGTAATGAAGTCACACATCAGAACGCAATCTCTCAGAAAGATTCTCTCTAGTTATTATCTGAGGATATTTCCTTTTTCACCATGGGCCCCTATGGGCTCCCAAATATCGCTTTGCAGATTCCACGAAACGAGTGTTAGCAAACTGCTTCCTGAGGTCTAAGGTGTAACTCTGTGAGATGAATTCACAGATAAGAAAGAAGTTTCTCAGAAGCTTCTTTCTCGTTTTGAACTGATGATATTTCCTTTATCAGCGTAGGTCTCAATACGATCCAAAGAAGCCCTTCTCTGGTTCCTCAAAGACACTGTTAATGGACTGCTCCACGAAACATAAGTGTAAGGTTGTGGGACGAATTCACACATCACCAAGAAGTGTCTAAAATAGCTTCTTTCTAACTTTCATCTGAGGACATTTCCTTTGTCACCCGTAAGCTTCAGTGCGCTAAGAAGTATCCCATTGTAAATTTCCAGAAAACTTTGTTAGCAAACGGATCACTGAAGAGAAACGTGTTAGTCTGGGAGTTGCATTCACACATGGCAATGCTGTTTCTCAGAAGGCTTCTTTCCAGTTTTGATCTGAGGATATTTCCTTTTTAACCATAGCCCTCAATGAGCTCCCAATATCACTTTGCAGAATCCACAACAACAGTGTTAGCACGCTGTTCTAAGAAGGGAAGGGTGGAACTCTGTGTGATGAAGTGAAATATCAGACAGCAATCTCTCAGAACGATTATCTCTAATTATTATGTGAATATATTACCTTTTTCACCATGGGCCCCTATGGGCTCCCAAATATCACTTTCCAGAATCCACGAGAACAGTGTTAGCAAACCGTTCCAAGAAGGGAAGGGTGGGACTCTGTGTGATGATGTCACACATCAGAAAGCAATCTCTCAGAAAGCTTCTCTCTAGTTATTATGTGAGGATATTTCCTTTTTCACCATGGGCCCCTAGGGGCTCCCAAATATCACTTTGCAGAATCTACGACAACAGTGTGATCCAACTGTTCCAAGAAGGGAAGAGTGGAACTCTTTGATGAAGTCACACATCCGAAAGCAATCTCTCAGAGAGAATCTCTCTAGTTATTATCTGAGGATATATCCTTTTTCACCACGGGCCCCTACGGGTTCCCAAATATCACTTTGCATATTCCACGAAAAGAGTGTTAGCAAACTGCTTCCTGAGTTCTAAGGTGTAACTCTGTGAGATGAATCCACAGGTCAGTAAGTAGTTTCCCAGAAACTTCTTTCATGTTTTGTACTGATGATATTTCCTTTATCAGCGTAGGACTCAATGCGATCCAAAGAAGCCCTTCTCAGGTTCCTCAAAGACAGTGTTAATGGACTGCTCCACGAAACATAAGTATAACTCTGTGAGATGAATTCACACATCATCAAGAAGTTTCTAGGAAAGCTTCTTACTAGTTTTCATGTGAGGATATTCCCTTTGTCACCGTAAGCTTCATTGCGTCAAGAAGTATCCCATTGCAGATTTCCAGAAAACTGTGTTAGCAAACTGATTACTGAAGAGAAACATTTAACTCTGAGAGTTGCTTTCACACATTGCAATGCACTTTCTCAGAAGGCTTCTTTCCAGTTTTGATCTGAGGATATTTCCTTTTTCACCACAACCCTCAATGAGCTCCCAAATATCACTTTGCAGAATCCACGACAACAGTGTTAGCAAACTGTTCCATGAAGGAAAGGGTGCAACTCTGTGTAATGAAGTAACATATCAGAAAGCAATCTCTCAGAAAGCTTCTATCTATTTATTATCTGAGGTATTTCCTTTTTCAGCATGGGTACCTAAGGGCTCCCAAATATCACTTTGCAGATTCCACGAAAAGAGCGTTGGGAAACTGCTTACTGAGGTTTAAGGTGTAACTGTGTGAGATGAATTCACAGATCAGAAAGAAGTTTCAAAGAATGCTTCTTTCACGTTTTGAACTGATGATATTTCCTGTATCAGTGTAACCCTCAATGCGATCCAAAGAAGCCCTTCTCAGGTTCCCAAAAGACCGTGTTAATGGACTGCTCAACGAAATATAAGTGTAACTCTGTGAGATGAATTCACGCATCACCAAGAAGTTTCTAAGAAAGCTTCTTTCCAGTTATCATCTGAGGATATTTCCTTTGTCACCGTTACCTTCATTGCGCTAAGAAGTATCTAAAGGCAGATTTGCAGAAAACTGTGTTAGCAAACTGATCACTCAAGAGAAATCTGTAACTCTGTGAGTTGCATTCACACATGGCGATGCAGTTTCTCAGAAGGCTTCTTTCCAGTTTTGATCTGAGGATATTTCCTTTTTCACCATAGCCGTCAATGAGCTCCCAAATATCACTTTGCAGTATCCACGACAACAGTGTTAGCAAACTGGTCCAAGAAGGGAAGGGTGGAACTGTGTGTGATGAAGTCACACAACAGAAAGCAATCTCTCAGAAAACTTCTCTCTAGTTATTATGTGAGGATATTTCCTTTTACTCCTTGGCCTCCTATGGGCTCCCAAATGTCACCTTGGAGATTCCACGAAAAGAGGGTTAGCACACCGCTTCCTGAGGTCTAAGGTGTAACTCTGTGAGATGAATTCACAGATCAGAAGGAATTTCCTCAGAAAGCTTCTTTCATGTTTTCAACTGATGATAATTCCTTTATCAGCTTTGGCCTAAATGCGATCAAAAGAAGCCTTTCTTAGGTACCTCAAAGACAGTGTTAATGGACTGCTCCACGAAACATAAATGTAACTCTGTGAGATGAATTCACACATCACCAAGAATTTTCTAAGAAAGATTCTTTGTAGTTTTCCTCTGAGGATACTTCCCTTGTCACCGTCAGCTTCATTGTGCTTAGAAGTATCCCATTGCCGATTTCCAGAAAATTTGTTAACAAAACGATCCCTGAAGAGAAAAGTGTAACTCAGTGATTTGCATTCACACATGGCCATGCAGTTTCTCAAAAGGCTTCTTTCAAGTTTTGATATGAGGATATTTCCTTTTTCACCATAGCCCTCAATGAGCTCCCAAATATCGCTTTGCAGAATAAACGACAACAGTGTTAGCAAACTGTTCCAAAAAGGGAAGGGTGGAACTCTGTGTGATGAAGTCACACATCAGAAAGCAATCTCTCAGAAACCTTCTGTCTAGTTATTATCTGAGGATATTTCCTTTTTCACCATGTTCCCCTATGGGCTACCAAATATCACTTTGCAGAATGTACGACAACAGTGTCAGCAAAATGTTCCAGGAAGGGAAGGGTGGAACTCTGTGTGATGAAGTCACACATCAGAAAGCAATCTCTCAGAAAGCTTCTCTCTAGTTATTACGTGATGATATTTCCTTTTTCACATTGGCCCCTATGTGCTCCCAAATATAACTTTGTAGATTCCACGAAAAGAGTGTTAGCAAACGGCTTCCTAAGGTCTAAGTTGTAACTCTGTGAGATGAATTCACAGATAAGAAAGAAGCTTCTCAGAAAGCTTCTTTCACGTTTTGAACTGAAGATATTTCCTTTATCAGCGTAGGCCTCAATGCGATCCAAAGAAGCCCTTCTCAGGTTCCTCAGAGACAGTGTTAATGGAGTGCTCCATGAAACATAAGTGTATCTCTGTGAGATGAATTCACAAATCACCAAGAAGTTTCAAAGAAAACTTCTTTTTCGTTTTCCTCTGAGGATATTTCCTTTCACAGCGTGAGATTCATTGCGCTAAGAAGTATCTAATTGCAAATTTCCAGAAAACTGTGTTAGGAAACAGATCACTGAAAAGAAAAGTGTAACTCTCTGAGTTGTATTCACACATGGCAATGCAGTTTCTCAGAAGGCTTCTTTCCAGTTTTCATCTGAGGATATTTCCTTTTTCACCGTAGCCCTCAATGAGCTCCTTAATATCACTTTGCATATTCCACGACAACAGTGTTAGCAAACTGTTCCAAGAAGGGAAAGGTGGAACTCGGTGTGATGAACTCACACATGAGAAAGCAATCTCTGAGAAAGCTTCTCTCTTGTTATTATGTGAAGATATTTCCTTTTTCACCATGGGCCCCTTTGGGCTCCCAAATATCTCTTTGCAGAATCCACGACAACGGTGATAGCAAACTGTTCCAAGAAGGGAAGGAGGAACTCTGGGTGATGAAGTCACACATCACAAAAGCAATCTCTTAGAAAGCTTCTATCTAGTTATTATCTGAGGATATTTCCTTTTTCACTATGGGCCCCTACAGACTCCCAAATATCACTTTGCAGATTCCACCTAAAGAGTGTTAGCAAACTGCTTCCTGAGGTCTAATATGTAAGTCTGTGAGATGAAGTCACAGATCAGAAAGAAATTTCTCCGAATGCTGCTTTTAGGTTTTGAACTGATGATATTTCCTTTATTGGCGTAGGCCTCAATACGATCCAAAGAACCCTTCTCAGGTTCCTCAAAGACAGTTTTAATGGACTGCTCCACGAATCGTTAGTTTAACTCTGTGAGATGAATTCACGCATTACCAAGAAGTTTCTAAGAAAGCTTCATTCTAGTTTTCATCTGAGGATATTTCCTTTCTCACCACAAGATTCATTGCACTAAGAAGTATCCCATTGCAGATTTCCAGAAAACTGTGTTAGCAAACTGATCACTGAAGAGAGGCATGTAATCTGCGAGTTGCATTCACACATGGCAATGCAGTTTCTCAGAAGGCTTCTTCAGTTCTGATCTGAGGATATATCCTTTTACACCATAGCCCTCAATGAGCTCCCAAATATCAGTTTGCAGAATACACGACAACAGTGTTAGCAATCTGTTCCATGAAGGGAAGGGTGGAACTCTGTGTGATGAAGTCACACATCAGAAAGCAATCTCTCAGAAAGCTTCTCTCCAGTTATTATGTGAGGATATTTACTTTTTCACAATGGGCCCCTAGGGGCTCCCAAATATCACTTTGCAGATTCAAGGAGAAGAGTGTTAGCAAACGGCTTCTTGAGGTCTAAGTTGTAACTCTGTGAGAGAAATTCACAGATCAGAAAGAAGTTTTTCAGAAAGCTTCTTTCGCGTTTTGAACTGATGATATTTCCTTTCTCAGCGTAGGCCTCAATGCGATCCAAAGAAGCCCTTCTCTGGTTCCTCAAAGACAGTGTTATTGGACGGCTCCACGAAACATAAGTGTAACACTGTGATATGAAATCACACATCACCATGAAGTTTCTGGGAAGGCTTCTTTCCATTTTTCATCTGAGGATATTTCCTTTGTCACCATAAGCTACATTGTGCTGAGAAGTATCCCATTGCAGATTTCCAGAAAACTGTGTTAGCAAGCTGATCACTGAAGAGAAACGGGTAACTCTGGGAGTTGCATTCACACATGGTAATGCAGTTTCTCAGAAGGCTTCCTTCCAGTTTTGATCTGAGGATATTTCCTTTTTCACCATAGCCATCCGTGAACTCCCAAATATCACTTTGCAGAATCCACGACAACAGTGTCAGCAAACTGTTCCAAGAAGGAAAGGGTGGAACTCGGTGTGATGAAGTCACACATCAGAAAGCAATCTCTCAGAAAGCTTCACTCTAGTTATTATGTGAGGATATTTCCTTTTTCACCATGGGCCCCTATGGGCTCCGAAATATCACTTTGTAGAATCCACGACAACAGTGTTAGCAAACTGTTCCAAGAAGGTAAGGGTGGAACTCTGTGTGATGGTGTCACACATCAGAAAAGCAATCTCTGAGAAAGCTTCCCTCTAGTTATTATCTGAGGATATTTCCTTTTTCAACATGGGCCCCCATGGACTCCCAAATATAACATTGCAGATTCCACGAAAAGTGTGGTAGCAAACTGCTTCCTGATGTCTAAGTTGTAACTCTGTGAGATGAAGTCGCAGATCAGAAAGTAGTTTCTCCGAAAGCTGCTTTCAGGTTTTGAACTGATGATATTTCTTTTATCGGCGTAGGCCTCAATATTATCCAAAGAAGCCCTTCCCAGGTTCCTCAAAGACAGTGTTAATGGACCGCTCCACGAAACATAAGTTTAACTCTGTGAGATGAATTCACACTTCACCAAGAAATTTCTAAGAAAGGTTCTTTCTAGTTTTCATCTGAGGATATTTCCCTTGTCACCAAAGCTTCATGGTGCTAATAGGTATCCCATTGCAGATTTCCAGAAAACTGTGTTAGCAAACTGATCACTGAAGAGAAAATGGTAACTCACTGACTTGCATTCAAACATGGCAATGCAGATTTTCAGGAGGCTTCTTTCCAGTTTTGATCTGAGGATATTTCCTTTTTGACCATGGCCCTCCATGAGCTCACAAATATCACTTTGCAGAATCCATGACAACAGTGTTAGCAAACTGTTCCTAGAAGGGAAGGGTGGAACTTTCTGTGAGGAAGTCACACATCAGAAAGCAATCTCTCAGAAAGCTTCTCTCTAGTTATTATGTGAGTATAATTCCTTTACCCCATGGGCCCCTATGGGCTCCCAAATATCAGTTAGAAGAATCCACGACAACAGTGTTAGCAAAATGTTCCAAGAAGGGAAGGGTGGAACTCTGTGTGATGAAGTCACACATCAGAAAGCAATCTCTCAGAAAGATTCCCTCTAGTTATTATCTGAGGATATTTTCTTTTTCATCATGGGCCCCTATGGGCTCCGAAATATCACTTTGCAGATTCCACGAAAAGAGTGTTAGCAAACTGCTTCCTGAGGTCCAAGCTGTAATTCTGTGAGATGAATTCACAGATTAGAATTACGTTTCTCAGAAAGCTTCTTTCACTTTTTGAAGTGATGATATTTCCTTCATCATCGTAGGCCTAAATGCGATCCAAAGAAGCCATTCTCAGATTCCTCAAAGACAGTGTTAATGGACTGCTCCATGAAACATAAGTGTAACTCTGTGAGATGAATTGATACAACACCAAGAAGTTTCTAAGAAAGCTTCTTTCCAGTTTTCATATGAGGATATTTCCTTTGTCACTGTAAGCTTCATTGCTCTAAGAAGTATCCCACTGCACATTTCCAGAAAACTTTGTTAGCAAACTAATCACTGAAGAGAATCCTGTAACTCTGTGAGTTGCATTCACACATGGCAATGCAGTTTCTCAGAGTGCTTCTTTCCAGTTTTGATCTGAGGATATTTACTTTCTCACCATAGCCCACAATGTGCTCCCAAATATCACTTTGCAGAATCCACGACACAGTGTTAGCAAACTTTTCGAAGAAGGGAAGTGTGGAACTCTGGGTGATGAAGTCACACATCAGAAAGCAATCTCTCAGAAAGCTTCTCTCTAGTTATTATGTGAGGATATTTCCTTTTTCACCATGGGCCTCTAAGGGCTCCCAAATATCACTTTGCATTTTCCACGAAAAGGGTGTTAGCAAACTGCCTCCTGGGGTCTATGTTGTAACTTTGTGAGATGAATTCACAGATCCGAAAGAAGTTTCTCAGAAAGCTTTCACGTTTTGAACTGATGATATTTCCTTTATCAGTGTAGGAATCAATATGATCCAAAGAAGCCCTTCCCAGGTTCCTCAAAGACAGTGTTAACGGACTGGTCCCTGAAACGTAAGTGTAACTCTGTGAGATGAATTCACACATCACCAAGAAGTTTCTCAGAAAGCTTCTTTCTACTTTTCATCTGAGTATATTTCCTTTGTCACCATAAGCTTCATTGCGCTAATAAGTATCCCAATATAGATTTCCAGAAAACTTTGTAGCAAACTGATCACTGAAGAGAAACATGTAACTCTGTGAGTTGCATTCACATATGGCAAAGCAGTTTCTCAGAAAGCTTCTTTCCAATTTTGATCTGAGGATATTTCCTTTTTCACCATAACCCTCAAAGAGCTCCAAATATCACTTTGCAGAATCCACGACAACACTTTTAGCAAAAGGTTCGAAGAAGGGAAGGGTGGAACTCTGTGTGATGGAGTCATACATCAGAAAGTAATATCTCAGATAGCTTCTCACCAGTTAATATGTGAGGATATTTCCTTTTTCAACATGGGACCCTATCGGCTCCGAAATATCACTTTGCATAATTTACGACAACAGTTTTAGCAAACAGTTCCAAGAAGGGAAGAGTGGAGCCCTGTGTGTTGAACTCACACAACAGAAAGCAATCTCTCTGAAAGCTTCGCTCTAGTAATTATCTGAGGGTATTTCCTTTTTCACCATGGGCCCCTATGGGCTCCAAAATATCACTTTGCAGATTCCACGAAAAGAGTGTTAGCAAACTGCTTCCTGAGATCTAAATTGTAACTCTGTGAGATGAATTCAGAGATCAGAAAGAAGTTTCTCAGAAAGCTTCTTTCACGTTTTGAACTGCTGATATTTCCTTTATCATCGTAGGCTTCAATACAATCCGAGACGCCCTTCTCAGGTTCCTCAAAGACAGTGTGAATGGTCTGCTCCACGAAACATATGTGTAACTCTGTGAGATGAATTCAGACAACACCAAGAAGTTTCTAAGAAGCCTTCTTTCTAGTTTTCATCTGAGGATATTTCCTTTGTCACCGTAAGCTTCATTTCGCTAAGAAGTATCTCATTGCAGATTTCCAGAAAACTTTGTTAGCAAACTGATCACTGAAGAGAAAAGTGTAAATCTGTGAGTTGCATTCACACATGGCAATGCAGTTTCTCAGAAGGCTCCTTTCCAGTTTTGATCTGAGAATATTTTCTTTTTCACCATAGCCCTCAATGAGCTCCCAAATATCACTTTGCAGAATCCACGACAACAGTGTTAGCAAACTGTCCCAAGGAGGGAATGGTGGAACTGTGTGTGATGAAGTCACACATCAGAAAGCAATCTCTCAGAAAACTTCTCTCTGGTTATTAAGTGAGGATATTTCCTTTCTCACCATGGGCCCCTATGGGCTCACAAATATCACTTTGAAGAATACACGAGAACAGTGTCAGCAAACTGTTCCAAAAAGGTAAGGGTGGAACTCTGTGTGATGAAGACACACATCAGAAAGCAATCTCTCAGAAAGGTTCTCTGTATTTATTATGTGAGGATAATTCCTTTTTCATCATGGGCCCCTATGGACTCCCAAATATCACTTTGCATATTCCACGAAAAGAGTGTTAGCAAACTACATCCGCAGGTCTAAGTTGGAACTCTGTGAGAAGAATTCACAGATCAGAAAGAGGTTTCTCAGAAAGCTTCTTTCACATTTTGAACTGATGATATTTCCTTTATCAGCGTAGGCCTCAGTACGATCCGAGAAGCCCTTCTCAGGTTCCTCAAAGACAGTGTGAATGGTCTGCTCCACGAAACATAAGTGTAACTCTGTGAGATGAATTCACACATCACCAAGATATTAATAAGAAAGTTTCTTTCTAATTTTCTTTTCTTTCTTTTTTTTTTTTATTATTCTTTAGGTTCTAGGATACTTGTGCATAACGTGCAGGTTCGTTACATGTGTATATTTGTACCATGTTGGTGTGCTGCACCCATCAACTCGTCAGCACCCATCAATTCATCATTTATATCAAGCGTATCTCCCCAATGCAATCCCTTCCGCTTCCCCCCTCCCCATGATAGGCCCCAGTGTGTGATGTTCCCCTTCCCGAGTCCAAGTGATCTCATTGTTCAGTTCCCACATATGAGTGAGAATATGCGGTGTTTGGTTTTCTGTTCTTGTGATACTTTGCTAAGAATGATGGATTCCTGCTGCATCCATGTCCTTACAAAGGACGCAAACTCATCCTTTTTTATGGCTGCATAGTATTCCATGGTGTATATGTGCCACATTTTCTTAATCCAGTCTGTCACAGATGGACATTTGGGTTGATTACAAGTCTTTGCTATTGTGAATAGTGCCCCAATAAACATACGTGTGCATGTGTCTTTGTAGTAGAATAATTTATAATCCTTTGGGTATATACCCAGTTGTGGGATGGCTGGGTCATGCGGTACATCTAGTTCTAGATCCTTGAGGAATTGCCATACTGTTTTCCATAATGATTGAACTAGTTTACAATCCCACCAACAGTGTAAAAGTGTTCCTATTTCTCCACATCCTCTCCAACAACTGTTGTTTCCTGATTTTTTAATGATTGCCATTCTAACTGGTGTGAGATGGTATCTCATTGTGGTTTTGATTTGCATTTCCCTGATGGCGAGTGATGATGAGCATTTTCTCATGTGTCTGTTGGCTGTATGAATGTCTTCTTTTGAGAAATGTCTGTTCATATCCTTTGCCCACTTTTTGATGGGGTTCTTTGTTTTTTCTTGTATATTTGTTTGAGTTCTTTGTAGATTCTGGATATTAGCCCTTTGTCAGATGAGTAGATTGCAAAAATTTTCTCCCAATCTGTAGGTGGCCTGTTCACTCTGATGGTAGTTTCTTTTGCTGTGCAGAAACTCTTTAGTTTAATTAGATCCCATTTGTCAATTTTGGCTTTTGCTACCATTGCTTTAGGTGTTTTAGACATGAAGTCCTTGCCCATGCCTATGTCCTGAATGGTACTACCTAGATATTCTTCTAGGGTTGTTATGGTATTAGGTCTAACATTTAAGTCTCTAATCCATCTTGAATTAATCTTCGTATAAGGAGTGAGGAAAGGATCCAGTTTCAGCTTTCTACTTATGGCTAGCCAATTTTCCCGGCACCATTTATTAAATAGGGAATCCTTTCCCCATTTCTTGTTTCTCTCAGGTTTGTCAAAGATCAGATGGCTGTAGATGTGTGGTATTATTTCTGAGGACTCTGTTCTGTTCCATTGGTCTATAGCTCTGTTTTGGTACCAGTACCATTCTGTTTTGGTTACTGTAGCCTTGTAGTAGAGTTTGAAGTCAGGTAGCGTGACGCCTCCAGCTTTGTCCTTTTGCCTTAGGATTGTCTTGGCAATGCGGGCTCTTTTTTGGTTCCATATGAACTTTAAAGCAATTTTTTCCAATTCTGTGAAGAAAGTCATTGGTAGCTTGATGGGGATGGCATTGAAACTATAAATAACCTTGGGCAGTATGGCCATTTTCACGATATTGATTCTTCCTATCCATGAGCATGGTATGTTCTTCCATTTGTTTGTGTCCTCTTTGATTTCACTGAGCAGTGGTTTGTAGTTCTCCTTGAAGAGGTCCTTTACATCCCTTGTAAGTTGGATTCCTAGGTATTTTATTCTCTTTGAAGCAATTGTGAATGGAAGTTCATTCCTGACTTGGCTCTCTGCTTGTCTGTTACTGGTGTATCAGGATGCTTGTGATTTTTGCACATTAATTTTGTATCCTGAGACTTTGCTGAAGTTGCTTGTCAGCTTAAGGAGATTTCGGGCTGAGACGATGGGGTTTTCTAAATATACAATCATGTCATCTGCAAACAGGGACAATTTGACTTCTTCTTTTCCTAACTGAATACCCTTGATTTCTTTCTCTTGCCTGATTGCCCTAGCCAGAACTTCCAACTCTATGTTGAATCGGAGTGGTGAGAGAGGGCATCCCTGTCTTGTACCAGTTTTCAAAGGGAATTTTTCCAGGTTTTGCCCATTCAGTATGATATTAGCTGTGGGTTTGTCATAAATAGCGCTTATTATTTTGAGGTACGTTACCTCAACACCGAATTTATTGAGCGTTTTTAACATGAAGGGCTGTTGAATTTTGTCAAAAGCCTTTTCTGCATCTATTGAGATAATCATGTGGTTCTTGACTTTGGTTGTGTTTATATGCTGGATTATGTTTATTGATTTGCGAATGTTGAACCAGCCTTGCATCCCAGGGATGAAGCCCACTTGATCATGGTGGATAAGCTTTTGGATGTGCTGCTGAATCCGGTTTGCCAGTATTTTATTGAGGATTTTTGCATTGATGTTCATCAGGGATACTGGTCTAAAATTCTCTTTTTTTGTTGTGTCTCTGCCAGGCTTTGGTATCAGGATGATGTTGGCCTCATAAAATGAGTTCAGGGGGATTCCCTCTTTTTCTATTGATTGGAATAGTTTCAGAAGGAATGGTACCAGCTCCTCCTTGTACCTCTGGTAGAATTCAGCTGTGAATCCATCTGGTCCTGGACTTCTTTTGGTGGGTAGGCTATTAATTGTGGCCTCAATTTCAGAGCCTGCTATTGGTCTATTCAGGGATTCAACTTCTTCCTGGTTTAGTCTTATGAGAGTGTAAGTACCCAGGAAATTATCCATTTCTTCTAGATTTTCTAGTTGATTTGCGTAGAGGCATTTATAGTATTCTCTGATGGTTGTTTGCATTTCTGTGGGGTGGGTGGTGATATCCCCTTTATCATTTTTTATTGCATCTATTTGATTCCTCTCTCTTTTCTTCTTTATTAGTCTTCCTAGTGGTCTGTCAATTTTGTTGATCTTTTCAAAAAACCAACTCCTGGATTCATTGATAAATTTTGGAGGGTTTTTTGTGTCTCTATCTCCTTCAGTTCTGCTCTGATCTGAGTTATTTCTTGCCTTATGCTAGCTTTTGAATGTGTTTGCTCTTGCCTCTCTAGTTCTTTTAATTGTGATGTTAGAGTTTCCATTTTGGATCTTTCCTGCTTTCTCTTGTGGGCATTTAGTGCTATAAATTTCCCTCTACACACTGCTTTAAATGTGTCCCAGAGATTCTGGTATGTTGTATCTTTGTTCTCATCGGTATCAAAGAACATCTATATTCCTGCTTTCTTTTCGTTATGTACCCAGTAGTCATTCAGGAGCAGGTTGTTCAGTTTCCATGTACTTGAGCGGTTTTGATTGTGTTTCTTAGTCCTGAGTTCTAGTTTGATGGCACTGTGGTCTGAGAGACAGTTTGTTATAATTTCTGTTCTTGTACATTTGCTGAGGAGTGCTTTCCTTCCAATTATGTGGTCAATTTTGGAATAAGTGCGATGTGGTGCTGAGAAGAATGTATATTCTGTTGATTTGGGGTGGAGAGTTCTATAGATGTCTATTCGGTCTGCTTGGTGCAGAGATGAGTTCAATTCCTGGATATCCCTGTTAACTTTCTGTCTCATTGATCTGTCTAATGTTGACAGTGGAGTGTTGAAGTCTCCCATTATTATTGTATGGGAGTCTAAGTCTCTTTGTAAGTCTCTAAGGACTTGCTTTATGAATCTGGGTACTCCTGTATTGGGTGCATATATATTTAGGAGAGTTAGCTCTTCCTGTTGAATTGATCCCTTTACCATTATGTAATGGCCTTCTTTGTCTCTTTTTGATCGTTGATGGTTTAAAGTCTGTTTTATCAGAGGCTAGGATTGCAACCCCTGCTTTCTTTGTTCTCCATTTGCTTGGTAGATCTTCCTCCATCCCTTTATTTTGAGCCTATATATGTCTCTGCATGTGAGATGGGTCTCCTGAATACAGCAAACTGATGGGTCTTGACTCTTGATCCAGGTTGCCACTCTGTGTCTTTTAATTGGAGCATTTAGTCCATTTACATTTAAGTTTAATATTGTTATGCGTGAACTTGATCATGCCATTATGATATTAACTGTTTATTTTGCTCGTTAGTTGATGCAGTTTCTTCCTAGCCTCGACGGTCTTTACACTGTGGCATGTTTTTGCAATGGCTGGTACAGGTTGTTCCTTTTCATGTTTAGGGCTTCCTTCAGGGTCTCTCTGAGGATATTTCCATTGTCACCGTAAGCTTCATTGCGCTAAGAAGTATCCCATTGCAGATTTCCAGAAAACTGTGTAAGCAAACAGATCACTGAAGAGAAACGTGTAACTTTGTGAGTTGCATTCACACATGGCAATGCAGTTTCTCAGAAGGCTTCTTTCCAGTTTTCATCTGAGGATATTTCCTTTTTCACCATAGCCCTCAATGAGCTCCCAAATAGCACTTTGCAGAATCCACGACAACAGTGTTAGCAAACTGTTTCAAGAAGGGAAGGGTGGAACTCTGTGATGAAGTCACATATCAGAAAGCAATGTCTCAGAAAGCTTCTCTCCAGTTATTTTCTGAGGACATTTCCTTTTTCACCATGGGCCTCGATGGGCTCCCAAATATCCCTTTGCAGATTCCACGAAAGGAGTGTTAGCAAACTGCTCCCTGAGGTTTAAGTTGTAACTTTGTGAGATGAATTGACAGATCAGAAAGAAGTTTTTCAGAAAGCTTCTTTCACGTTTTGAACTAATGATATTTCCTTTATCAGCGTAGGCCTCAAAGCGATCCAAAGAAGCCCTTCTCAGGTTCCTCAAAGACAGTGTTAATGAACTGCTCCACGAAACATAAGTGTAACTCTGTGAGATGAATTCACACATCACCAAGAAGGTTCTAAGAATGCTTCTTTCTAGTTTTTATCTGAGGATATTTCCCTTGTCACCGAAAGCTTCATTGCGCTAAGAAGAATCCAACTGCAAATTTCCATATAACTGTGTTAGCAAACTGATCACTGAGGAGAAACGTGCAACTCTGTGAGTTGCATTCACACATGGCAATGCAGTTTCTCCGAAGGCTTCTTTCCAGTTTTGATCGGAGAATATTTCCTTTTTCACCATAGCCCTCAATGAGCTCCCAAATATCACTTTGCAGAAACCACGACAACAGTGTTAGCAAACTGTTCCAGGAATGGAAGGGTGGAACTCTGTGTGATGAAGTCACACAACAGAAAGCTTCTGTCTCGTTATTAAGTGAGGATATTTCCTTTTTCACCATGGGCCCCTATGGGCTCCCAATTATCACTTTGCAGAATCCACAACAACAGTGTTAGCAAATGATTCCAAGAAGGGAAGTGTGGAAATCTGTGATGAAGTCACACATCAGAAAGCAATCTCTCAGAAAGCTTCCCTCTAGTTATTATGTGAGGAAATTTCCTTTTACACCATGGGAACCCTATGGGCTCCCAAATATCACTTTGCAGATTCCACGAAAAGAGTGTTAGCAAACTGCTTCCTGAGCTCTATGTTGTAACTCTGTGAGATGAATTCACAGATTAGAAAGAAGATTCTCGAAAAGTTCCCGCATGTTTTGAACTGATGATATTTCCTTTTTCAGCGTAGGCCTCACTAGGATCCTAAGAAGTCCGTCCCAGGATTCTCAAAGACAGTGATAATAGAGTGTTCCAAGAAACATAAGTGTAACTCTGTGAGATGAGTTCAAACATCACCAAGAAGATGCTAAGAAAATTCTTTCTAGTTCTCATCTGTGGACATTTCCTTGTTCACCGTGAGCTTCATTGCGCTAAGAAGTATCTAATTGCAGATTTCCGGAAAACTGTGTTTGCAAACTTACTACTGAAGGGAAACGTGTAACTCTGTGAGTTGCGTTCACTCATGGCAATGCAGTTTCTCAGAAGACTTCTTTTCAGTTTTGATCTGAGGATACTTCGTTTTTCACCATAGCCCTCAATGAGCTCCCAAATATCACTCTGCAGATTCCACGAAAAGAGTGTTAGCAAACTTCATCCTCAGGACTAAGTTGTAACCCTGTGAGATGAATTCACAGAATCGAAAGAGGTTTCTCAGAAAGCTTCTTTCACGTTTTGAACAGATGATATTTCATTTATCAGTGTAGGCCTCAATACGATCCAAGAAGCCCTTGTCAGGTTCCTCAAAGAGAGTGTTAATGGACTGCTCCACGAAACATAAGTGTAACTCTGTGAGATGAATTCACACATCACCAAGAAGTTTCTAAGAAGCCTTCTTTCTAGCTTTCAACTGAGGATATTTCCTTTATCACCGAAAGCTTCATTGCGCTAAGAACTATCTCATTGCAGATTTCCAGAAAACATTGTTAGCAAACTGATCACTGAAGAGAAACGTGTAACTCTGTGAGTTGCATTCACACATGGCAATGCAGTTTCTCAGAAGGCTTCTTTCCAGTTTTGATCTGAGGATATTTTCTTTTTCACCATAGCCCTCAATGAGCTCCCAAATATCACTTTGCAGAATCCACGACAACAGTGTCAGCAAACTGTTCCAAAAAGGGAAGGGTGGAACTCTGTGTGATGCAGTCACACATCAGAAAGCAATCATTCAGAAAGGTTCTCTGTATTTATTATGTGAGGATAATTCCTTTTTCACCTGGGCCCCTAAGGGCTCCCAAATATCACTTTGCAGATTCCACGAAAAGAGTGTTAGCAAACTGCATCCTCTGGTCTAAGTTGTAACTCTGTGAGATGAATTCACAGATCAGAAAGAGGTTTCTCAGAAACCTTCCTTCACGTTTTGAACTGATGATATTTCCTTTATCAGCGTAGCCCTCAATACGATCCAAAGACGCGTTTCTCAGATTCCTCAAAGACAGTGTTAATGGACTGCTTCACGAAACATAAGTGTAACTCGGTGAGATGAATTCACACATCACCAAGATGTTTCTAAGAATCATTCTTTCTAGTTTTCATCTGAGGATATTTCCTTTGTCACCGTAAGCTTCATTGCGCTGAGAAGTATCCCAATGTAGATTTCCAGAAAACTTTGTTAGCAAACTGATCACAGTAGAGGAACGTGTAACTCTTTGAGTTACATTCACACATGGCAATGCAGTTACTCTGAAGGCTTCTTTCCAGTTTTGATCTGAGGATATTTCCTTTTTCACCATACCTCTCAAAGAGCTCCCAAATATCACTTTGCAAAATACAACACAACAGTGTTAGCAAACTGTTCCAAGAAGGGAAGGGTGGAACTCTGTGTGATGAATTCACACATCAGAAAGAAATCTCTCAGAAAGCTTCTCTCTAATTATTATGTGAGGATATTTCCTTTTTCACCATGGGCCCCAATGGGCTCCCAAATATCACTTTGCAGAATCCACGACAACAGTGTTAGCAAACTGTTCCAAGAAGGGAAGGGTGGAACTCTGTGTGATGAAGTCACACATCTGAAAGCAATCTCTCAGAAAGCTTCTCTCTATTCATTATGTGAGGATATTTCCTTTTTCACCATGGCCCCCTATGGGCTCCCAAATATTACTTTGCAGATTCCTCGAAAAGAGTGAGACAAACTGCTTCCGGAGGTCAAAGTTGTAACACTGTGAGACGAATTCACCGATCAAAAAGAAGATTCTCAGATAGTTTCTTGCACGTTTGAACGGATGATATTTCCTTCCTCAGTGTAGGCATCAATACGATCTAAAGAATCTCTTCTCACGTTCCCTAAAGACAGTGTTAATGGACTGCTCCGTGAAACATTAGTGTAACTCTATGAGATGAATTCACACATCACCAAGAAGTTTCTAAGAAACCTTCTTTCTAGTTTTCATCTGAGGATATTTCCTTGTCACCGTAAGCTTTGTTGCGCTCAGAAGTATCCCATTGCAGATTTCCAGAAAACTGTGTTAGCAAACTGATCACAGAAGAGAAACGTGTAACATTGTGAGTTGCATTCACACATGGCAATGAAGTTTCTCAGAAGGCTTCTTTCCAGTTTTGATCTGAGGATGTTTCCTTTGTCATCAGAGCCCTCAATGAGCTCCCAAATATCACTTAGCAGAATCCACGATAACAGTGTTGGCAAACTGTTCCACGAAGGGATGGTTGGAACTCGGTGTGATGAAGTCACACTTCAGAAAGCAATCTCTCAGAAAGCTTCTCTGTAGTTATTATGTGAGGATATTTCCTTTTTCACCATGGGCCCCCATGGGCTCCCAAATATCACTTTGTAGATTCCACGAAAAGAGTGTTAGCAAACTGCTTCCTGACGTCTGAGTTGTAACTCTGTGAGATGAATTCACAGATCAGAAAAAGTTTCTCAGATAGCTTCTTTCACGTTTTGAACTGATGATATTTCCTTTATCAGCGTAGGCCTCAAAGCGATCCAAAGAAGCACTTCTCAGTTTCCTCAAAGACGATGTTAATGGACTGCTCCACGAAACAGAAGTCTAACTGTGTGAGATGAATTCACACGTCACCAAGAAGTTTCTAAGAAAGCTTCTTTCTAGTTTTCATCTGGGGATATTTTCTTTGTCACCGAAAGCTTCATTGCGCTAAGAAGTATCCCATTGCAGATTTCCAGAAAACTTTATTATCAAACTGATCACTGAAGAGAAAGTGTCACTCTGTGAGTTGCATTCACACATGGCAATGCAGTTCCTCAGAAGGCTTCTTTCCAGTTTTGATCTGAGGATATTTCCTTTTTCACTATAGCCCTCAAAGAGCTCCCAAATATGACTTTGCGGAATCCACGACAACACTGTTAGCAAACTGTTACAAGACGGGATGTGTGGAACTCTGTGTGATGAAGTCACACATCAGAAAGCAGTCTCTCAGAAGCCTTCTCTAGTTATTATGTGAGGATATTTCCTTTTTCACAATGGGCCCATATTGCCTGACACATATCACTTTGCAGAATCCACGACAACAGTGTTAACAAACTGTAACTAGAAGGGAAGGGTGGAACTCGGTGTGATGAAGTCACACATCAGAAAGCAATCTCTCACAAAGCTTCTCTCTAGTTATTAGCTGAGGATATTTCCTTTTTCACCATGGGCCCCTATGGCCTCTAAATATGTCTTTGCAGATTCCACGAAAAGAGTGTTAGCACACTGCTTAATGACGTCTAAGTTATAACTCTGTGAGATGAATTCACAGAGCAGAAAGAAGTTTCTCAGAAAGCTTCTGTCACGTTTTTAACTGATGATATTTCCTTTATCAACATAGCCCACAATACGATCCAAAGTAGCCCTTCTCAGCTTCCTCAACGACAGTGTTAATGGACTGCTCCACGAAACATAATTGTAACACTTTAAGATGAATTCAGACATCACCAAGAAGTTTCTAAGAAAGCTTCTTTCGAGTTTTCCTCTGAGGATATTTCCTTTGTCACGGAAAGCTTCGTGGCGCTAAGAGGTATCCAATTGCAGATTTCCAGAAAACTGTGTTGGCAAACTCACCACTGAAGAGAAACGTGTAACTCTGTGAGTTGCATTCACACATGGCAATGCAGTTTCAAAGAAGGCTTCTTTCCAGTTTTGATATGTGGATATTTCCTTTTACCACATAGCGCTCAATGAGCTCCCAAATATCCTTCTGCAGAAACCACGACAATAGTGTTAGCAAACTATTCCATGAAGGGAATGGTGGAACTCTGTGTGATGAAGTCACACATGAGAAAGGAGTTTCTGAGAAAAATTATCTCTAGTTATTATCTGAGGATATTTCCTTTTTCACCATGGGCCCCTAGTGATCCCAAATATCACTTTGCAGATTCCACAAAAAGAGTGTTAGCAAACTGCTTCCTGAGGTCTAAGTTGTAACTCTGTGAGATGAACTCACGTATCAGAAAAAAGGTTCTCAGAAACCTTCTTTCACGTTTTGAACTGATGATATTTTCTTTATCAGCGTAAGCCTCAATGCGATCCAAAGAAGCCCTTCTCAGGTTCCTCAGAGACAGTGTTAATGGACTTCTCCACGAAACATAAGTCTAACTCGGTGAGATGAATTCACACATCACTAAGAACTTCCTAAGATGCTTGATTCTAGTTTTTATCTGAGGATATTTCTTTTGTCACCGTAAGCTTCCTTGTGCTAAGAAGTATCTAATTGCAGATTTCCCGAACACTGTGTTAGCAAACTGACCACTGAAGAGGAACGTGTATCTCTGTGAGTTGCATTCAACATGGCAATGCAGTTTCTCAGAAGGCTTCTTTCCAGTTTTGGTCTGAGGATATTTACTTTTTCACCATAGCCCTCAATGAGCTCCCAAATATCACTTTGCAGAATCCACGAAAACAGTGTTAGCAAACTGTTCTAAGAAGGCAAGGATGGAAATCTGTGTGATGAAGGCACACATCAGAAAGCAATGTCTCAGAATGCTTCTCTCTAGTTATTAAGTGAGGATATTTCCTTTTTCACCATGGGTCCCTATGGGCTCCCAAATATCACTTTGCAGAATCCACGACAACAGGGTTAGCAATCTGTTCCAAGAAGGGAAGGGTGGAACTCTGTGTGATGAAGACACACATCAAAAAGCTTCACTCTACTTATTAAGTTAGGATATTTCCTTTTTCACCATGGGACCCTATGGGCTGCCAAATACCACTTTGCAGAATCCACGACAACAGTGTTAGCAAATCATTCCAAGAAGGGAAGGGTGGAACTCTGTGTGATGAAATCACACATCAGAAAGCAATCTCTCAAAAAGGTTCCCTCTAGTTATTATGTGAGGATATTACCTTTTTTGCCATGGGTCCGTATTGGTTCCCGAACATCACTTTGCAGATTCCACGAAAAGAGTGTTAGCAAACAGCTTCCTGAGGTCTAAGTTGTAACTCGGTGAGATGAATTCACAGATCAGAAAGTAGTTTCCCAGAAATATTCTTTAACGTTTTGAACTGATGATATTTCCTTTATCAGCGTAGGCCTCAATTCGATCCAAACAATCCCGTCTCAGATTCCTCAAAGACACTGTTAATGGACTGCTCCATGAAACATAATTGTAGTTCTGTGAGATGAATTCACACAACACCAAGAAGTTTCTAAGAAAGCTTCATTCTAGTTTTCCTCTAGGGATATTTCCTTTCTCACTGTAAGCTTCATTGCTCTAAGGAGTATTCAGTTGCAGATTTGCAGAAAACTGTGTTAGCAAACTGATCATTGAAGGGAAACATGTAACTCTGTGAGATGCATTCAAACATGGCAATGCAGTTTCTCAGAAGGCTTCTTTCCAGTTTTGATCTGAGGATATTTCCTTTTTCACCATAGCCCTCAATGAGCTCCCAAATATCACTTTGCAGAATCCACGACAAGAGTGTTAGCAAACTGTTTCAAGAAGGGAAGGGTGGAACTCTGTGTGATGAAGTCACACATCAGACAGCAATATCTCAGAAGGCTTCTCTCTAGTTATTATGTGAGGATATTTCCTTTTTCACCGTGGGCCCCTATGGGCTCCCAAATATCACTTTGCAGATTCCACGAATACAGTGTTAGCAAACTGCTTCCTGAGGTCTAAGTTGTAACTCTGTGGGATGAATTCACAGATTAGAAAGAAGAATCTCAGACAGCTTTTTTCAAGTTTTGAATTGATGATATTTCCTTTATCAGCGTAGGCCTCAATACGATCCAAAGAGGCCCTTCTCAGGTTCCTCAAAGACAGTGCTAGTGGACTGCTCCATGAAACATAATTGTAACTCTGTGAGATGAATTCACAAATCACCAAGAAGTTCCTAGGAAAGCTTCTTTCTAGTTTTCATCTGAGGGCATTTCCTTGGTCACCGGGAGCTTCATTGCGCTAAGAAGTATCTAATTGCAGATCTCCGGAAAACTGTGTTTGCAAACTGACTACTGAATGGAAACTAGTAATTCCGTGAGTTGCATTCACACATGCTAATGCAGTTTCTCAGAAGGCTTCCTTCCTGTTTTGATCAGTGGATATTTCCTTTTTCACCATGTTCCCCTAAGGGCTCCCAAATATCACTTTGCCAAATCCACGACAACAGTGTTAGCAAACTGTTCCAAGAAGGGACGGTTGGATCTCTGTGAAACTGGAAAGAAGCCTTCTGAGAAACTGCATTGCCATGTGTGAATGCAACTCACAGAGTTACACGTTTCTCTTCAGTGATCTGTTTGCTAACACAGTTTTCTGAAAATCTGCAATGGGATACTTCTTAGTGCAATGAAGCTTACGGTGACAAAGGAAATATCCTCAGAGAGAGCAGGATAAGGAACAACCTGTACCAGCCATTGCAAAAACATGCCACAGTGTAACGACCGTCGAGGCTAGGAAGAAACTGCATCAACTAACGAGCAAAATAACCAGTTAATATCATAATGGCACGATCAAGTTCATACATAACTATATTAACCTTAAATGTAAATGGAATAAATGTTCCAATTAAAAGACACAGACTGGCAAACTGGATAAAGAGTCAAGACCCATCAGTCTGCTGTATTCAGGAGACCCATCTCACATGCAGAGACATACATAGGCTCAAAATTAAGGGATGGAGGAAGATCTACCAAGCAAATGGAGAACAAAAAAAAGCAGGGGTTGCAATCCTGGTCTCTGATAAAACAGACTTGAAACCATCAAAGATCAAAAGAGACAAAGAAGGCCATTACATAATGGTAAAGGGATCAATTCAACAGGAAGAGCTAACTCTCCTAAATATATATGCACCCAATACAGGAGCACCCAGATTCATAAAGCAAGTCCTTAGAGACTTACAAAGAGACTTAGATTCCCATACAATAATAATGGCAGACTTCAACACTCCACTGTCAACATTAGACAGATCACCGAGACAGAAAGTTAACAAGGATATCCAGGAATTAAACTCATCTCTGCACCAAGCAGACCTAATAGACATCTATAGAACTCTCCACCCCAAATCAACAGAATATATATTCTTCTCAGCACCACATCACACTTATTCCAAAATTGACCACATAATTGGAAGTAAAGCACTCCTCAGCAAATGGAAAAGAACAGAAATTATAACAAACTGTCTCTCAGACCACAGTGCAATCAAACTAGAACTCAGGACTAAGAAACTCACTCAAAACCACTCAACTGCATGGAAAATGAACAACCTGCTCCTGAATGACTACTGGGTACATAACGTAAAGAAAGCAGAAATAAAGATGTTCTTTGAAACCAATGAGAACAAAGATACAACATACCAGAATCTCTGGGACACGTTTAAAGCAGTGTGTAGAGGGAAATTTATAGCACTAAATGCCCACAAGAGAAAGCAGGAAAGATCTAAAATTGACACTGTAAGATCACAAATAGAAGAACAAGAGAGGCAAGAGCAAACACATTCAAAAGCTAGCAGAAGGCAAGAAATAACTCAGATCAGAGAAGAAGTGAAGGAGATAGAGACACAAAATACCCTCCAAAAAATCAATGAATCCAGGAGTTGGTTTTTTGAAAAGATCAACAAAATTGACAGACTGCTAGCAAGACTAATAAAGAGAAAAGAGAGATGAATCAAATAGATGCAATAAAAAATGATAAAGGGGATATCACCACCCACCCCACAGAAATACAAACGACCATCAGAGAATACTATAAATGCCTCTACACAAATCAACTAGAAAATCTAGAAGAAATGGATAATTTCCTGGACACTTACACTCTCCCAAGACTAAACCAGGAAGAAGTTGAATCCCTGAATAGACCAATAGCAGGCTCTGAAATTGGGGCAACAATTAATAGCCTACCCACCAAAAAAAGTACAGGACCAGATGGATTCACAGCTGAATTCTACCAGAGGTACAAGGAGGAGCTGGTACCATTCCTTCTGAAACGATTCCAAACAATAGAAAAAGAGGGAATCCTCCCGAACTCATTTCATGAGGCCAACATCATCCTGATACCAAAGCCTGACAGAGACACAACAAAAAAAGAGAATTTTAGACCAATATCCCTGATGAACATCGATGCAAAAATCCTCAATAAAATACTGGCAAACCGGATTCAGCAGCACATCCAAAAGCTTATCCACCATGATCAAGTGGGCTTCATTCCTGGGATGCAAGGCTGGTTCAACATTCACAAATCAATAAACATAATGCAGCATATAAACAGAACCAAAGTCAAGAACCACATGATTATCTCAATAGATGCAGAAAGAGCTTTTGACAAAATTCAACAGCTCTTCATGCTAAAAACCCTCAATAAATTCGGTATTGATGGAACGTACCTCAAAATAATAAGAGCTATTTACGACAAACCCAAAGCTAATATCATACTGAATGGGCAAAGCTGGAAAAATTCCCTTTGAAAACTGGTATAAGACAGGGATGCCCTCTCTCACCACTCCGATTCAACATAGACTTGGAAGTTCTGGCTAGGGCAATCAGGCAAGAGAAAGAAATCAAGGGTATTCAGTTAGGAAAAGAAGAAGTCAAATTGTCCCTGTTTGCAGATGACATGATTGTATATTTAGAAAACCCCATCGTCTCAGCTCAAAATCTCCTTAAGCTGATAAGGAACTTCAGCAAAGTCTCAGGATACAAAATTAATATGCAAAAATCACAAGCATTCTTATACACCAGTAACAGACAAGCAGAGAGCCAAGTCAGGAATGAACTTCCATTCACAATTGCTTCAAAGAGAATAAAAGACCTAGGAATCCAACTTACAAGGGATGTAAAGGACCTCTTCAAGGAGAACTACAAACCACTGCTCAGTGAAATCAAAGAGGACACAAACAAATGGAAGAACATACCATGCTCATGGATAGGAAGAATCAATATCGTGAAAATGGCCATACTGCCCAAGGTTATTTATAGATTCAATGCCATCCCCATCAAACTACCAATGAGTTTCTTCACAGAATTGGAAAAAACTGCTTTAAAGTTCATATGGAACCAAAAAAGAGCCCGCATTGCCGAGACAATCCTAAAGCAAAGGGACAAAGCTGGAGGCGTCCCGCTACCTGACTTCAAACACTACTACAAGGCTACAGTAACCAAAACAGAATGGTACTGGTACCAAAACAGAGCTATATACCAAAGGAACAGAACAGAGCCCTCAGAAATAATACCACACATCCAAAGCCATCTGATCTTTGACAAACCTCAGAAAAACAAGAAATGGGGAAAGGATTCCCTATTTAATAAATGGTGCTGGGAAAATTGGCTAGCCATAAGTAGAAAGCTGAAACTGGATCCTTTCCTTACTCCTTATACGAAGATTAATTCAAGATGGATTAGAGACTTAAATGTTAGACCTAATACCATAAAAACCCTAGAAGAAAATCTAGGTAGTACTATTCAGGACATAGGCATGGGCAAGGACTTCATGTCTAAAACACGAAAAGCAATGGCAGCAAAAGCCAAAATTGACCAATGGGATCTAATGAAACTAAAGAGTTTCTGCACAGCAAAAGAAACTACCATCAGAGCGAAGGGTGGAACTCTGTGTGATGAAGGCACACATCAGAAAGCCATTCTCTCAGAAAGCTTCTCTCTAGGTACTATGTGAGGTTATTTCCTTTTTCACCATGGGCCCCTATGGGCTCCCAAATATCACTTTGCAAAATCCACGACAACAGTGCTAGCAAACTGTTCCAACAAGGGAAGTGTGGAACTTTGTATGATGAAGTCACACATCAGAAAGCAATCTCTCAGAAAGCTGCTCTGTAATTATAAGGTGAGGATATTTCCTTTTACACCATGGGCCACTATGGGCTCCCAAATATCACTTTGCAGATTCCAAGAAAAGAGAGTTTGCAAACGGCTTCCTGAGTTCTAAGTTGTAATTCTGTGAGATGAATTCACAGATCAGAAAGAAGTTTCTCAGAAAGCTTCTTTCACGTTTTGAACTGATGATATTTCCTTTGTCAGCGTAGGCCTCAATGTGATCCAAAGAAGCCCTTCTGTTTCCTCAAAGACAGTGTAAATGGACTGCTCCATGAAACATAAGTGTAACTCTGTGAGATGAATTCACACATCAGAACCAAGTTTCTAAGAAAGCTTCTTTCTAGTTTTCATCTGAGGATATTTCCTTTGTCATCGTATGCCTCATTGCGGTAAGAAGTATCTAATTGCAGATTTCCAAAAAGTGTGTGAGCAAACTGATCACTGTAGAGAAATCTCTAACTCTGTGAGTTGCATTCACACATGGCAATGCAGTTTCTCAGAAGGCTTCTTTCCAGTTTTGATCTGAGGATATTTCCTTTTTCACCATAGCCCTCAATGAGCTCCCAAATATCACTTGGCAGTATCCACGGCAACATTGTTTGCAAACTGTTCCAGGAAGAGAAGGGTGGAACTCTGTGTCATGAAGTCACACATCAAAAGCAATCTCTCAGAAAGCTATCTAGTAATTACCTGAGGATATTTCCTTTTTCACCATGGGCCCCAAGGGGCCCCAAATATCAATTTGCGGATTCCACGAAAAGAGTGTTAGCAAACCGCTTACTGAGGTCCAAATTCTTACTCTGTGAAATGAATTCACAGATCAGAAAGAAGTTTCTCAGGAAACTTCTTTCACATTTTGAACTGATGATATTTCCTTCATCAGCGTTGGATTCAACAAGTTCCAAAGAAGCCCTTCTCAGATTCCTCAAAGACAGTGTTAGTGGACTGCTTCACGAAACATAAGTGTAACTCTGTGAGATGAATTCACACATCTCCAAGAAGTTTCAAAGACAGCTTCTTTCTAGTTTTCATCTGAGGATATTTCCTTTGTCACCGTTAGCTTCGTTGCGCTAAGAAGTATCCCATTGCAGATTTCCAAAAACTGTGTTAGCAAACTGATCACTGAAGAGAAACGTGTAACTCTGTGAGTTGCATTCTCATTTGGCAATGCAGTTTCTCACAAGGCATGTTTCCAGTTTTGATCTGAGGCTATTTCCTTTTTCACCATAGCCCTCAATGAGCTCCCAAATATCACTTCGCAGAATCCACGACAACAGTGTTACCAAACTGTTCCAAGAAGTGAAGGGTGAAACTCTGTGTGATGAAGTCACACATCAGAAAGCAATCTCTCAGAAAACTTCTCTCTAGTCATCATCTGAGGATATTTCCTTTTTCACGATGGGCCCCTATGGACTCCGAAATATCACTTTGCAGATTCCACGAAATGAGTGTTAGCAAGCTGCTTCCTGAGTTCCAATTTGTAACTCTGTGAGATGAATTCACAGATCAGAAACAACTTTCTCAGAAAGCTTCTTTCACATTTTGAACTGATGATATTTCCTTTATCAGCGTAGGCCTCAATGCGATCCAAAGAAGCCCTTCTCAGCTTCCTCAAAGACAGTGTTAATGGACTGCTCCACGAAACATAAGTGTAACTCTGTAAGGTGAATTCATACATCACCAAGAAGTTTCTATGAATGCTTCTTTCTAGCTTTCATCTGAGGATATTTCCGTTGTCACCGTAAGCTTCAATGCGCTAAGAAATATCCAACTACCGATTTCCAGAAAACTGTTTTAGCACACTGAACACTGAAGGGAAATGTGTAACACTGTTAATAGAATTCACACAGGGTAATGAAGTTGCTCAGATGGCTTCTTTCCAGTTTTGTACTGAGGATATTTAATTTTTCACCGTAGCCCTCCATGGGCTACCAAATATCACTTTGCAGAATCCGCGACAACAGTGTTAGCAAACTGTTCCAAGAAAGGAAGGATGGAACTCTGTTTGATGAAGACACACATCAGAAAGCAATCTCTCAGAAAGCTTCTCACTACTTATTATGTGAGGATATTTCCTTTTTCACCATGGGTCCCTAAGAGCTCCCAAATATCACTTTGCAGAATTGACGACAACTGTGTTAGCAAACTGTTCCAAGAATGGAAGGGTGGAACTCTGTGTGATGAAGTCACACATCAGAAAGCAATGTCTCAGAAAGCTTCTCTCTAGTTACTATGACAGGATATTTCCTTTTTCACCATGGGCCCCTATGGTCTCCCAAATGTCACTTTACAGAATCCACGACAACAGTGTTAGCAAACTGTTCTAAGAAGGGAAGGGTGGAACTCTGTGAGATGAAGTCACACATCAGAAAGCAATCTCTCAGAAAGCTTCTCTCTCGTTATTATCCGAGGATATTTCCTTTTTCACCATGGGCCCCTATGGGCTCCCAAATATGAGTTTGGAGATTCCACGAAAAGAGTGTTAGCAAACTGCTTCCTGAGGTCTAAGATGTAACTCTGTGAGACGAATTCGCAGTGTTAATGGACTGTTCCACTAAACATATGTGTAACTCTGTGAGATGAATTCACACATCACTAAGAAGTTTCTAAGAAAACTTCTTTCTAGTTTTCATCTGAGGATATTTCCTTTGTCACCGTAAGCTTCATTGCGCTAAGAAGTATCCCATTGCAGATTTCAAGAAAACTGTGTTAGCAAACTGATCACTGAAGACAAACTTGTAATTTTGTGAGTTGCATTCACACATGGCAATGAAGTTTCTCAGAAGGCTTCTTTCCAGTTTTGATCTGAGGATATTTCCTTTTTCACCATAGCCCTCAATGAGCTCCCAAATATCACTTCGCAGAATCCACGACAACAGTGTTACCAAACTGTTCCAAGAAGTGAAGGGTGAAACTCTGTGTGATGAAGTCACACATCAGAAAGCAATCTCTCAGAAAACTTCTCTCTAGTCATCATCTGAGGATATTTCCTTTTTCACGATGGGCCCCTATGGACTCCGAAATATCACTTTGCAGATTCCACGAAATGAGTGTTAGCAAGCTGCTTCCTGAGTTCCAATTTGTAACTCTGTGAGATGAATTCACAGATCAGAAACAACTTTCTCAGAAAGCTTCTTTCACATTTTGAACTGATGATATTTCCTTTATCAGCGTAGGCCTCAATGCGATCCAAAGAAGCCCTTCTCAGCTTCCTCAAAGACAGTGTTAATGGACTGCTCCACGAAACATAAGTGTAACTCTGTAAGGTGAATTCATACATCACCAAGAAGTTTCTATGAATGCTTCTTTCTAGCTTTCATCTGAGGATATTTCCGTTGTCACCGTAAGCTTCAATGCGCTAAGAAATATCCAACTACCGATTTCCAGAAAACTGTTTTAGCACACTGAACACTGAAGGGAAATGTGTAACACTGTTAATAGAATTCACACAGGGTAATGAAGTTGCTCAGATGGCTTCTTTCCAGTTTTGTACTGAGGATATTTAATTTTTCACCGTAGCCCTCCATGGGCTACCAAATATCACTTTGCAGAATCCGCGACAACAGTGTTAGCAAACTGTTCCAAGAAAGGAAGGATGGAACTCTGTTTGATGAAGACACACATCAGAAAGCAATCTCTCAGAAAGCTTCTCACTACTTATTATGTGAGGATATTTCCTTTTTCACCATGGGTCCCTAAGAGCTCCCAAATATCACTTTGCAGAATTGACGACAACTGTGTTAGCAAACTGTTCCAAGAATGGAAGGGTGGAACTCTGTGTGATGAAGTCACACATCAGAAAGCAATGTCTCAGAAAGCTTCTGTCTAGTTACTATGACAGGATATTTCCTTTTTCACCATGGGCCCCTATGGTCTCCCAAATGTCACTTTACAGAATCCACGACAACAGTGTTAGCAAACTGTTCTAAGAAGGGAAGGGTGGAACTCTGTGAGATGAAGTCACACATCAGAAAGCAATCTCTCAGAAAGCTTCTCTCTCGTTATTATCCGAGGATATTTCCTTTTTCACCATGGGCCCCTATGGGCTCCCAAATATGAGTTTGGAGATTCCACGAAAAGAGTGTTAGCAAACTGCTTCCTGAGGTCTAAGATGTAACTCTGTGAGACGAATTCGCAGTGTTAATGGACTGTTCCACTAAACATATGTGTAACTCTGTGAGATGAATTCACACATCACTAAGAAGTTTCTAAGAAAACTTCTTTCTAGTTTTCATCTGAGGATATTTCCTTTGTCACCGTAAGCTTCATTGCGCTAAGAAGTATCCCATTGCAGATTTCAAGAAAACTGTGTTAGCAAACTGATCACTGAAGACAAACTTGTAATTTTGTGAGTTGCATTCACACATGGCAATGAAGTTTCTCAGAAGGCTTCTTTCCAGTTTTGATCTGAGGATATTTCCTTTTTCACCATAGCCCTCAATGGGCTCCCAAATATCACTTTGCAGAATTCACAACAACAGTGTTAGCAATGTGTTCGAAAAAGAGAAGGGTGGAACTCTGTTTGATGAAGTCACACATCAGAAAGTAATCTCTCAGAGAGTTTCTCTCTAGTTATTATGTGGGGTATTTCCTTTTTCACCCTGGGCCCCTATGGGCTCCCATATATCACTTTGCAGAATCCAGGACAACAGTGTTAGCAAACTGTTCTAAGAAGCGATGATTGGAACTCTGTGTGATGAAGTCACAGGTTAGAAAGCAATCTCTCAGAAAGCTTCTCTCTAGTTATTATGTGAGGATATTTCCTTTTTCACCATGGGCCCCTATGGTCTCCCAAATATCACTTTACAGAATCTACGACAATAGTGTTAGCAAGCTGTTCTAAGAAGGGAAGGGTGGAACTCTTTGTGATGAAGTCACACATCAGAAAGCAATCTCTCAGAAAGTTTCTCTCTAGTTATTATCAGAGGATATTTCCTTTTTCACCATGGGCCCGTATGGACTCCCAAAATATTACTTTGCAGAATCTACGACAACAGTGTTAGCAAACCGTTCCAAGAAGGGAAGGGTGGAACGGTGTGTGATGAAGACACACATCAGAAAGCAATTTCTCAGAAAGCGTCTCTCTATTTATTTTCTGAGGATATTTCCTTTTGCACTATAGGTCCCTATGGGCTCACAAATATCACTTTCCAGATTCCACGAAAAGAGTTTTAGCAAACTGCTCCCTGAGGTCTAAGGTGTAACTCCGTGAGATGAATTCACAGTTCAGAAAGAAGTTTCTCAGAAAGCTTCTCTCAGGTTTTGAACTGATGATATTTCCTTTATCAGCATATGCCTCAATACGAAACAAAGAAGCCCTTCTCAGTTCCTCAAAGACAGGGTTAATGGACTGTTCCACGAAACATAAGTGTAACTCTGTGAGGTGAATTCACAACATCACCAAGAAGTTTCTAAGAAAGCTTCTTTCTAGTTTTCCTCTGAGGATATGTCCTTTGTCACCGTCCGCTTCATTGAGCGAAGAAGTATCCCATAGCAGATTTGCAAAAAACTTGGTAGCAAACGGATCACTGTAGAGAAACGTGTAACTCTGTGAGTTGCATTCACACATGGCAATGCAGTTTCTCAGAAGGCTTCTTTCCAGTTGTAATCTGACGATATTTCCTTTTTCACCTTAGCCCTCAATGAGTTCCAAAATCTCTTTGCAGAATTTTCAACAACGGTGTTAGCAAACTCTTCCAAGAAGGAAGGGTGGAACTCTGTGTGATGAAGTCACACATTAGAAAGCAATCTCTTAGAAAGATTCTCGTAGTTATTATCTGAGGATATTTCCTTTTTCACCATGGGCCCCTATGGGCTCCCAAATATCACTTTGCAGATTGCACGAAAATAGTGTTAGCAAACTGCTTCCTGGTCTCGTTGTAATTCTGTGAGACGACACAGATCAGAAAGAAGTTTCTCAGAAAGTTCTTTCACGTTTTGAACTGATGATATTTCCTTTATCAGCGAAGGCCTCTACACGTCTCCAAATAAGCTCTTCTCAGCTTCCTCAAAGACAGTGTTAATGGACTCCTCCACAAAACGTAAGTGTAACTCTTTGAGATGAATTCACACATCACCAAGAATTTTCTAAGAAAGTTTCTCTCTAGTTTTCATCGGAGGATGATTCCGTTGCCACCATAAGCTTCATTGCGCTAAGAAGTACTTAATTGCAGATATCCAGAAATTTGTGTTAGCAAACTGACCACTGAAGTGAAACGTGTAACTCTTTGAGTTGCATTCACACACCTCAATGCAGTTTCTCAGAAGGCTTCCTTCCAGTTTTGATCTGAGGATATTTCCTTTTTCACCATAGCCCTCAATGAGCTCCCAAATATCACGTTGCAGAATCCAAGACAACAGTGTTAGCATACTGCTCCAAGAAGGGAAAGGTGGAACTCTGGGAGATGAAGTCACATATCAGAAAGCAAACTCTCAGAAAGCTTCTCTCTAGTTATTATGTGAGGTTATTTCCTTTTTCACCATGGGCCCCTATGGGCTCCCAAATATCACTTTGTAGAGTCCACGACAACAGTGTTAGCAAACTGTTCCAAAAAGGGAAGGGTGGAACTCTGTGTGATGAAGTCACACATCAGAAAGCAATCTCTCAGAAACCTTCTCTCTAATTATTATCTGAGGATATTTCCTTTTTCACCGTGTTCCCCTATGGGCTCCCAAATATCACTTTGCAGAATGAAGGACTACAGTGTTAGGAAACTGTTCCAAGAAGGGAATGTTGGAACTCTGTGTGGTGAGGTCACACCTCAGAAAGCCATCTCTCAGAAAGCTTCTCTCTAGTTATTCTGTGAGGATATTTCCTTTTTCACCATGGGCCCTTATGGGCTCCCAAATATCACATTGCAGATTCCACGAAAAGAGTGGTAGACAACTGCTTCCTGAGGTCTAAGTTGTAAGACTGTGAGATGAATTCATAGATCAGAGAGAATATTCTCAGAATGTTTCTGTCACGTTTTGAATTGATGATATTTCCTTTATCACCGTACGTCTCAATAGGATCCAAAGAAGGCATTCTCAGGTTCCTCAAAGACAGTGTTTATGGACTGCTCCAAGAAAAATAAGTGTAACTCTGCGAGATGAATTCACACATCACCAAGAAGTGTCTAAGAAAGCTTCTTTCTAGTTTTCATCTGAGGATATTCCCTTTGTCACCGTAAGCTTCATTGCGCTAAGAAGTATCCCATTACAGATTTCCTGAAAACTTTGTTAGCAAAGTGATCACTGAGGAGTATCCTTTAACTCTGTGAGTTGCATTCACCCATGGCAATGCCATTTCTCAGAAGGCTTCTTTCCAATTTAGATCTGAGGATATTTTCTTTTTCACCATAGCCCTCAATGAGCTCCCAAATATCAGTTTGCAGAATCCAGGACGACAATGTCAGCAAACTGTTCCAAGAAGGGAAGGGTGCAACTCTGTGTGATGAAGTCACACATCAGAAAGCAATCTCTCAGCAAGCTTCTCTCTAGTTATTATGTGAGGATATTTCCTTTTTCACCATGGTCCCCTCTGGGCTCCCAATATCACTTTGCAGAATACACGACAACAGTGTTAGCGAACGGTTCCAAGAAGGGAAGGGTGGAACTCTGTGTGATGAAGTCACACATCACAAAGCAATCTCTCAGAAAGCATCTCTCTACTTATTATTTGAGGATATTTTTCTTTTTTACTATGGGCCCCTATGGGCTCCCAATTTTCACCTTGCAGATTCAACGAGAAGAGTGTTAGCAAACTGCTTCCTGAGGTTTAAGTTGTAACTCTGTGATATGAATTCACAGATCAGAAAGAAGTTTCTTAGAAAGCTTCTTTCACGTTTGAAACTGATGATATGTCCTTTATCAGCGTAGGCCTCAATGCGATCTAAAGAAGCCCTTCTCAGATTCCTCAAAGACAGTGTCAGTGGACTGCTCCACGAAACATAAGTGTAGCTCTGTGAGATGAATTCACACATCACCAAGAAGTTTCTAAGAAAGCTTCTTTCTAGTTTTCATCTGAGGATATTTCCTTGTTACCGTAAGCGTCGTTGCGCTAAGAAGTATCTAATTGTAGATTTCCAGAAAACTTTGTTAGCAAACTGATCAATGAAAAGAAAAGTGTAACTCTGAGAGTTGCATTCACACATGGCAATGCAGTTTCTGAGAAGGCTTCTTTCCAGTTTTGATCTGAGGGTATTTTCTTTCTCACCGTAGCCCTCAATGAGCTCCCAAATATTAAGTTGCAGAATCCACGACAACAATTTTAGTAAACTGTTCCAACAAGGAAAGGGTGAAACTCTGTGTGATGAAGCCACACATCAGAAATCAATCCCTCAGAAAGCTTCTCTCTAGTTATTATGTGAGGATATTTTCTTTTTCACCATGGGCCCCTCCGGGCTCTTAAATATCACATTGTAGAATCCAAGACAACAGTGTTAGCAAACTGTTCCAAGAAGGGAAGTGTGGAACTCTGTGTGATGAAGTCACACAAAAAAAGTAATCTCTCGGAAAGCTTCCCTTTAGTTATTATCTGGGGATATTTCCTTATTCACCATGGCCTACTATGTACTCCCAAATATCACTTTGCACATTCCACGAAAACACTGTTAGCAAACTGATTCTGTAGGTCTAAGTTGTAACAATTTTAGATGAATTGACAGAACAGAAGGAAGTTGCTCAGAAAGCTTCTTTCACATTTTCAACTGATGATATTTCCTTTATTAGTGTAGGCCTCAGAACGATCCAAAGAAGCCCTTCTCAGGTTCCTCAAAGACAGTGTTAATGGATTGCTCGACGAAACATAAGACTAACTCTGTGAGGTGAATTCACACATCATCAAGAATTTTCTAAGAAAGATTCTTTTTGTTTTCATCTGAAGTTAACTCCTTTGTCAACGTAAGCTTCATTGCACTAAGATGTATCTAATTGCAGATTAACAGAAAACTGTGTTAGCAAACTGATCACTGAAGAGAAACATGTAACTCTGTGAGTTGCATTCACACATGGCAATACAGTTTCTCAGAAGGCTTCTTTCCAGCTTTGATCTGAGGATATTTCCTTTTTCACCTTAGCCCACAAAGAGCTCCCAAATATCACTTTGCAGAATCCACGACAACAGTGTTAGCAAACTGTTCAAGAAGGGAATAGTGGAACTCTATGTGCTGAAGTCACACCTCAGAAAGCAATCTCTCAGAAAGCGTCTCTCTCTTTATTATCTGTGGATATTTCCTTTTTCACCATGGGCCCCTATGCGCTCCAAATATCACTTTTCAGATTCCACGAAAAGAGTGTTAGGAAACTGATTCCTGAGGTCTAAGTTGTAACTCTGTGAGATGAATTCACAGATCAGAAAGAAGTTTCTCAGAAAACTTCTTTCAAGTTTTGAACTGATGATATTTCCTTTATCAGCGTAGGCCTCAATGTGATCCAAAGAAGCCCTTCTCAGGTTTCCTCAAGACAGTGTTAATGGACTGCTCCATGAATCATAAGTGTAACTCTGTGAGATGATTCACAC
>NC_044569.1:57986146-58002655 GCF_007565055.1 Rhinopithecus roxellana | reverse complement strand
TTAGAAACTTCTTGGTGATGTGTGAATTCATCTCAAAGAGTTACACTTATGTTTCCTGGAGAAGTCCATTAACACTGTCTTTGAGGAACCTGAGAAGGGCTTCTTTGGATCGTATAGAGGCCTACACTGATAAAGGAAAAATCATCAGTTCCAAACGTTAAAGAATCTGCTGAGAAACTTCTTTCTCATCTGTGAATTCATCTCACAGTGTTAGACCTTAGACCTCAGAAACCAGTTTGCATAAGTCTTTTTTTTTCCTTCAATATTTTTAAGTCTATTTTTTTTATTATTATTATACTTTAAGTTTCTAGGGTACATGTGCATAACGTACAGGTTTGTTACATATGTATACTTATGCCATGTTGGTGTGCTGCACCCATCAACTCGCAATTAGATACATCTTAGCGAATGAAGCTTAATGTGACAAAGGAAATATCCTCAGACGAAAACTAGAAAGAGGCTTTCTTGGAACTTCTTGGTGATGTGTGAATTCATCCCACCGAGTTACACCTTATATTTCATGGAGCAGTCCATTAACACCTGTCTTTGAGGATCCTGAAAAGGGCTTTCTTGTATCGTAGTGAGGGGCTATGCTGATAAAGTAAATATCGTCAGTTCAAAACGTGAAAGAAATTTTCTGAGAATCTTTCTTTCTGATGTGCGATTTCCATCTCACAGAGTTACAAACTTAGACCTCAGGAAGCAGTTTTGCTAACACTGTTTTCGTGGAATCTGCAAAGTGATATTTGATAGCCCATAGGGGCCCATTGTGAAAAAGGAAATATCCTCACTTAATTACTAGAGAGAATCTTTCTGAGAAATTGCTTTCTGATGTGACAACTTCATCATACAGAGTTCCACCCCTTCCCTTCTTGGAAACAGTTTGCTAACACTGTTGTCGTGGATTCTGCAAGGTGATATTTGGGAGCTAATTTAGGGCTATGGTTGAAAAAGGAAATATCCACAAATAATAACTAGAGAGAAGTTTTCTGAGAGATTTGCATTCCGATGTGTGACTTCAATCACCACAGAATTCCACCCTTTTCCCTTTTTGGAGAGTTTGCTAACACTGTTGTCGTGGACTCTGCAAAGTGATATTTGGGAGCCCTTAGGGTCCCAAGGTGAAAATGGAATCATCCTCACATAATATCTAGAGAGAAGGTTTCTGAGAGATTGCATTCTGATGTGTGACTTCACACACAGGGTTCCACCCATCACTTCTTGGAACATTTTGCTAACACTGTTGTCGTGGATTCTGCAAGGAGATATTTGGGAGCTAATTGAGGGCTATGGTGAAAAAGGAAATATCCTCAGATGAAAACTGCAAGGAAGCCTTCTGTGAAACTGCATTGCCATGTGTGAAGGCAACTCACAGAGTTACACGTTTCTCTTCAGTGGTCAGTGTGCTAACACTCTTTTCGTGTAATCTGCAAAGTGATATTTGGGAGCCCCTATGGGCCCTTGGTGAATAAGGAAATGTCCTCACATAATAAGTAGAGGGAAGCTTTCTGAGAGATTCCTTTCTGATGTGTGACTTCATCACACAGAGTTCCATTCTTCCCTTCCTGGAACAGTTTGCTAACATTGTTGTCGTGGATTCTGCAAGGTGATATTTGGGAGCCCATAGGGGCCCATGGTGAAAAAGGAAACATCCTCACATAATAACTAGAGAGAAACTTTCTGACACTTTACTTTCTGATGTGTGAATTCATCACACAGAGTTCCACCCTTCCCTTCTTGGAACAGTTTGCTAACACTGTTGTCGTGGATGCTGCAAAGTGATATTTGGGAGCACATAAGGGCCCGTGGTGAAAAAGGAAATATCCTCACCTAATGACTAGAGAGAAGCTTTGTGAGAGATTGCTTTCTGATGTGTGACTTCATCACACAGAGTATCACCCTTCCCTTCTTGGAACAGTTTGCTAACACCGTTTTCATGGATTCTGCAAAGTGATATTTTGGAGCCTAAAGGGGCCCATGGTGAAAAAGGAAATATCTTCACATAATAAGAAGAGAGAAGCTTTCTGAGATATTGCTTTCTGATGTGTGACTTCATCACACAGAATTCCACCCTTCCCGTCTTGGAACACTTTGCTAACACTGTTGTCTTGGATTCTGCAAAGTGATATTTGGGAGCCCGGGGAGGCCCATGGTGAAAAAGAAAACATCCTTACATAATAAATAGAGAGAAGCTTTCTGAGAGATTGCTTTCTGATGTGTGGCTTCATCACACAGAGTTACAACCTCCCCTTCTTGGAACAGTTTGCTAACACGGTTGTCGTGGATTCTGCACAGTGATATTTGGGAGCTCATTGAGGGCTATGGTGAAAAAGGAAGTATCCTCAGATCAAAACTTTAAAGAAGCCTTCTTAGAAACTGCATTGCTGTGTGTGAATGCAACTGACAGAGTGACACGTTTTTCTTCAGTGATCAGTTTGCTAACACAGTTTTCTGGAAATGTGCAATGGGATACTTCTTAGCGCAATGAAGCTTACGTTGAGGAAGGAAATATCCTCAGAGGAAAGCTGGATAGAAGCTTTCCTTGAAACTTCTTGGTGATGTGTGTGTTCAACTCACAGAGTTACACTTATGTTTCATGGATGAGTCCATTAACACTGTATTTTAGGAATCTGAGAAGGACTTCTATGGATCGTATTGAGGCGTACGCTGATAAAGGAAATATCATCAGTTAAAAAGGTGAAAGAATACTTTTGAGAATCTTCTTTCTGATCTGTAAATTCGTCTCACTGAGTTAAAACTTAGAACTCAGGAAGCAGTTTGCTAACACTCTTTGCGTGGAATCTGGAAAGTGATATTTGGTAACCCATAGGGGTTCATGGTGAAAATGGAAATATCCTCCGATAATACCTAGAGAGAAGCTTTCTGAGAGATTGCTTTCCGATGTGTGACTTCATCACACTGAGTTCCACCATTCCCTTCTTGGAAAAGTTTGCTAACACTGCTTTCGTGGATTCTGCAAAGTGATATTTGGGAGCTCGTTGAGGGCTATGGTGAGAAAGGAAATATCCTGATATCAAAACTGAAAAGAAGCCTTCTGAGAAACTGCATTGCCATGTGTGAATGCAACTCACAGAGGTTCACGTTTCTGTTCAGTTATCAGTTTGCTAACACAGTTTTCTGGAAATCTGCAATTAGATACTTCTTAGCGTAATGAAGCTTATGGTGACAAAGGAAATATCCTCAGATGATACCTAGAAAGAAGCATTGGTTGAAACTTCTTGGTGATATGTGAATTCATCTCACAGAGTTATATTTATGTTTCGAGGAGCAGTCCATTAACACTGTCTTTGAGGAACCTGAGACGGGCTACTTCGGATCGCATTGAGGCCTACACTGATAAAGGAAATATCATCAGTTCAAAATGTGAAAAAGTGTTCTGAGAAACTTCCTTCCGATCTGTGAATTCATCTCACAGAGTTACACTTTAGACCTCAGGAAGCAGTTTGCTAACACTCCTGTCGTGGAATCTGCAAACTGATACTAGGAAGCCCTTAGGGGCCCGTGGTGAAAAAGGAAATATCCTCACAAAATAACTAGAGAGAAGCTTTCTGAGAGATTGCTTTGTGATGTGTGACTTCATAACACAGAGTTCCACCCTTCCTTTCTTGGAACAGTTTGCTAACACTGTTGTCGTGGATTCTGCAAAGTGATATTTGGGAGCTCATAGAGGGATATGGTGAAAAAGGAAATATACTCAGATCTAAACTGGAAAGAAGCCTTCTGAGAAACTGCATTGCAATGTGTGAATGCAACTCACAGTTACTCGTTTGTCTTCAGTGTTCAGTTGGCTAACACAGTTTTCTGGAAATCTGAAATAGGATACTTCTTAGCGGAATGGAGCGTACGGTGACAAAGGTAATATAATTAGATGAAAACTAGAAAGAAGCTTTCTTAGAAACCTCTTGGTGATGTGTGAATTCATCTCACAGAGTTACACTTATGTTTCGTGGAGCAGTCAATTAACACTCTCTTTGAGGAACCTGAGAAGGGCTTCTTTGGATCGCATTGAGGCCTACACTGATAAAGGACATTTCATCATTTCAAAACGTGAAAGAAGCTTTCTGAGAAACTTCTTTCTGATCATTGAGTTCATCTCACAGACTTACAACTTAGACCTCAGGAAGCAGTTTGCTAACACTCTTTTCATGGAATCTGCTAATAGATATTTAGGAGCCCATGGGGACCCATGGTAAAAAAGGAAATATCCTCAGATAATAACTAGAGAGAATCCTTCTGAGAGATTGCTTTCTGATGTGTGACTTCATTACATAGATTTCCACCCTTCCCTTCTTGGAACAGTTTTGCAACACTGTTGTCATGGATTCTGTAAAGTGATATTTAGAAGCTCATTGAGGGCTATGGTGAAAAAGGAAATATCCTCAGATCAAAACTGGAAAGAAGCCTTCTGAGAAACTGCATTGCCATGTGTGAGTGCAACTCACAGACTTACACGTTTCTCTTCAGTGACCAGTTTGCTAACACACTTTTCTGGAAATCTGTAATGGGATACTATTTAGCGCAATGAAGCTTACGGTGACAAAGGATATATCCTCAGATGAAAACTAGAAAGAAGGTTTCCTATAAACTTCTTGGTGATGTGTGAATTCATCTCACAGAGTTACACTTATATTTCGTGGAGCAGTCCATTCACACTGTTTGAGGAACCAGAGAAGGTCTTCTTTGGATCCCATTGAGGCCTACACTGATAAAGGAATTATCCTCAGTTCAAAACATGAAAGAAGCTTTCTGGGAAACTTCTTTGTGTTCTGTGAATTCATCTCACAGAGTTACAACTTAGAACTCAGGAAGCAATTTGCTAGCACGCTTTTCGTGGAATATGCAAACTGATATTTAGGAGCCCATAGGGGTCCATGTTGAAAAAGGAAATATCCTCGATAATAACTAGAGAGAAACCTTCTGAGAGATTGCTTTCTGATGTGTGACTTCATGGCACAGGGTTCCAGCTTTCCCTTCTTGGAACAGTTTGCTAACACTGTTGTCGTGGATACTGCAAAGTGATAGTTCGGAGCCGTAGGGGCTCGTTGTGAAAAAGGAACTATCCTCACATAATAACTAGAGAGAAGCTTTCTGAGAGATTGCTTTCTGATGTGTCACTTCATCACACAGAGTTCCACCTTTCCCTTCTTGGAACAGGTTGCTAACACTGTTGGCGTCGATTCTGCAAAGTGATATTTGGGAGCTCATTAAAGGCTGTGGTGAAAAAGGAAATATCCTCAGATCAAAACTGGAAAGAAGCCTTCTGAGAAACTGCATTGCCATGTGTGAATGCAACTCACAGAGTTACACGTTTTTCTTGATTGATCAGTTTGCTAACACAGTTTTCTGGAAATCTGCAATTGGATACTTCTTAGCGCAATGAAGCTTACGGTGACAAAGGAAATATCCTCAGATGTAAACTAGAAAGAAGCTTTCTTAGAAACTTCTTGGTGATGTGTGAGTTCATCTCACAGAGTTACACTTATGTTTCGTGGGGCAGTCCATTAACACTGTCTTTGAGGAACCTGAGAAGGGCTTCTTTGGATCGTATTGAGGCCTACGCTGATAAAGGAAATATCGTCAGTTGAAAACGTGAAAGAAGCTTTCTCAGAAACTTATTTGCGATCTGTGAATTCATATCACAGAGTTACAACTTGGAACTCAGGAAGCAGTTTGCTAACACTCTTTTCGTGGAATATGCAAAGTAATATTTGGGAGCCCATAGGGGTCCATGGTGAAAAAGGAAGTATCCTCTAATAATAACTAGAGAGAAGCTTTCTTAGAGATTGCTTTCTGATGTGTGACTTCATCACACAGAGTTCCACCCTTCCCGTCTTGGAACAGTTTGCTGACACTGTTGTCCTGGATTCTGCAAAGTGATATTTGGGACACCATAGGGGCCCAGGGTGAAAAAGGAAGTATCCTCACATAATAACTAGAGAGAAGCTTTCTGAAAGATTGCTTCCTGATGTGGACTTCATCACACAGAGTTCCACCCTTCCCATCTTGGAACAGTTTGCTAACACTGTTGTCGTGGATTCTACAAATTGATATTTGGGAGCTCATTGAGGGCTACGTTGAAAAAGGAAATCTACTCAGATTAAAGCTGGAAAGATGCCTTCTGAGAAACTGCATTCCGATGTGTGAATGCAACTCACAGAGTTACACGTTTTTCTTCAGTGGTCAGTTTGCTAACACAGTTTTCTGGAAATCTGCAATTAGATACTTCTTAGCGCAATGAAGCTTACGGTGACAATGGAAATATCCTCAGATGGAAACTAGAAAGAAGCTTTCTTAGAAAATTCTTGGTCATATGTGAATTCATCTCGTAGAGTTACACTTACGTTTCGTGGAGGCGTCCATTAACACTGTTTTAGAGAAACCTGAGAACGGCTTCTTTGGATCGCATTGAGGCCTACGTTGATAAAGGAAAATCATCAGTTCAAAACGTGAAAGAAGCTTTCTGAGACACTTCTTTCTGATCAGTGGGTTCATCCCACAGACTTACAACTTAGACCTCAGAAGCAGTTTGCTAACACTCTTTTCGTGGAATCTACAAACTGATATTTCGGAGCCCATATGGGCCATGGTGAAAAAGGAAATATCCTCAGACAATAATTAGAGAGAAGCCTTCTGAGAGATTGCTTTCTGATGTGTGATTTCATCACACAGAGTTCTGCCATTACCTTCTTGGAACAGTTGCCTAATACTGCTGTCGTGTATTCTGCAAAGTGATATTTGGGAGCCCCTAGTGGGCCATGGTGAAGAAGGAAATATCCTCACATAATAACTAGAGAGAAGCTTTCTTTGAGATCGCTTTCTGATGTGTGACTTCATCACACAGAGTTCCACCCTTCCCTTCTTGGAACAGTTTCCTAACACTGCTGTCGTGGATTCTGCAAAGTGATATTTGGGAGCCCTTAGGGGCCCATGGTGAAAAAGGAAGTATACTCACATAATAACTAGAGAGAAGCTTGCTGAGAGATTGCTTTCTGATGGGTGACTTCATCACACAGAGTTCCACCCTTCCCTTCCTGGAACAGTTTGCTAACACTGTTGTTGTGTATACAGCAATGTGATATTTGGGAGCTCATTGAGTGCTATGGTGAAAAAGGAAATATCCTCTGATCAAAAAAGGAAGGAAGCCTTCAGAGAATCTGCATTGCTATGTGTGAATGCAACTCACAGACTTACACGTTTCTCTTCAGTGATCAGTTTGCTAACACATTTTTCTGGATATCTGCAAAGGGATACTTCTTAGGGCAAGGAAGCTTACGGTGACAAAGGAAATATCCTCAGATGAAAACTAGAAAGAAGCTTTCTTAGAAACTTCTTGGTGATGTGTGAATTCAGCTCACAGAGTTACACTTATGTTTCGTGGAGCAGTCCATTAAAACTGTCTTGGAGGGACCTGAGAAGGGTTTCTTTGGATCGCTTTGACGCCTACCCAGAGAAAGGAAATAAAATTAGTTCAAAAAGTGAGAGAAACTTTCTGAAAAACTTCTTTGTGATCTGTGAATTCCTCTCACAGATTTACAACTTAGACCTCAGGAAGCAGTTAGCTAACAATTTTTTTTTTTTGAATCTGCCAAGTGATATTTGGGAGCCCATAGGGGCCCATGGTGAAAAAGGGAATACCCTCAGATAACTGGAGAGAAGCTTTGTGAGAGATTGCTTTCTGATGTGTGACTTCATCATACAGAGTTCCACCCTTCCCTTCTTGCAACAGTTTGCTAACACTGTTGTCGGGATTCTGCAAAGTGATATTTCGGAGCTCATTGAGGGCTATGGTGAAAAAGGAAATATCCTCAGATCAAAACTGGAAAGAAGCCTTCTGAGAAACGGCATTCCCATGTGTGAATGCAACTCACAGAGTTACACGTTTCTCTTCAGTGGTCAGTTTGCTAACAAAGTTTTCTGGATATCTGCATTGGGATATTTAGCGCAATGAAGCTTACGGTGACAAAAGAAATATCCTCAGATGAAAAACTGAAAGAAGCTTTCTTATAAACTTCTTGGTGATGTGTGAATTCATCTCACAGAATTACACATGTGTTTCGTGGAGCAGTCCATTAACACTGTCTTCGAGGAACCTACGAAGGGCTTCTTTGGATCGCATTGAGGCCTACGCTGGCAAAGGAAATATCATCAGTTCAAAAGGTGAAAGAAGCTTTCTGAGGAACTTCTTTCTGATCTGTGAATTCATCTCACTGAGTTACAACTTAGAACTAGGGAAACAGTTTACTAACACTCTTTTCGTGGAGTCTACAAAATGATATTTGGGAGCCCATAGGGGCCCATGGTGAAAAAGGAAATAACCTCAGATAATAACTAGATAGAAGCTTTCTGAGAGATTGATTTCTTATTTGTGACTTCATCACACAGAGTTCCACCCTTCCCTTCTTGGAACAGTTAGCTAACACTGTTGTCGTGGATTCTGCAAAGTGATGTTTGGGAGCTCGTTGTGGGCTATGGTGAAGAAGGAAATATCCTCAGATCAAAACTGGAAACAAGCCTTCTGTGAAACTGCATTGCCATGTGAGAATGCAACTCACAGTGTTACACGTTTCTCTTCAGTGATCAGGTTGCTAACACAGTTTTCTGGAAATCTGCAATGGGATACTTCTTAGCGCAATGAAGCTTACAGTGACAAAGGAAATATTCTCAGATGAAAACTAGAAAGAACCTTTCCTAGAAAATTCTTGGTGATGTGTGAATTCATCTCACAGAGTTACACTCATGTTTCGTGAAACAGTCCACTAACACTGTCTTTGAGGAACCTGAGAAGGGCTTCTGTGTATCGCATTGAGGGCTAAGCGTATAAAGGAAATATCATCATTTCAAAACGTGAAAGAAGCTTTCTGAGAAACTTCCTTCTCATCTGTGAATTCATCTCACAAAGTTACACCTTAGACCTCAGGAAGCAGTTTGCTAACACTCTTTTCGTGGAATCTGCAAGGTGATATTTGGGAGCCCATTGGTGCCCTTGGTGAAAAAGGAATTATCCTCACATAATAAATACAGAAAACCTTTCTGAGAGATTACTTTCTGATGTGTGACTTCATCACATAGAGTTCCACCCTTCCCTTCTTGAAACAGTTTGCTAACACTGTTGTCCTGGATTCTGCAAAGTGATATTTGGGAGCTCATTGAGGGCTATGGTGAAAAAGGAAATATCCTCAGATGAAAACTGGAAAGAAGCCTTCTGAGAAACTGCATTGCCATGTGTGAATGCAACTCACAGAGTTACACGTTTCTCTTCAGTGATCAGTTTGCTAACCCAGTTTTCTGGCAATCTGAATGGGATACTTCTTAGTGCAATGAAGCTTATGGTGACAAAGGAAATATCCTCAGATGAAAACTACAAAGAAGCTTTCTTAGAAACTTCTTGGTGATGTGTGAATTCATCTCACAGAGTTACACTTTTGTTTCGTGGAGCAGTCCATTAACACTGTCTTTGAGGGACCTGAGAAGGGATTCTTAGGATCGCATTGAGGCCTACATTGATAAAGGGAATATAATCAGTTCAAAACCTGAAAGAAACTTTATGAGAAACTTCTTTCTGATCTGTGAATTCATCTCACAGTGTTACAGCTTAGACCTCAGGAAGCAGTTTGCTAACACTCTTTTTGTGGAATCTACAAAGTGATATTTGGGAGCCAATAGGGGCCCATGGTGAAAAAGGAAAAATCATCACATAATAACTAGAGAGAAACTTTCTGAGAGATTTCTTTCTGATGTGTGACTTCATCACACAGAGTTCCACCCTTCCCTTCTTGGAACACCTTGCTAACACTGTTTTCGTGGATTTTGCAACGTGTTATTTCGGAGCCCATATGGGCCCATGGTGAAAAAAGAAATATCCTCACATAATAACTAGAGAGAAGCTTTCTGAGAGATTGCTTTCTGATGTGTGACTTCATCACACGGAGTTCCACCCTTCCCTTCTTGGAACAGTTTGCTAACACTGTTGTCGTGTTTTCTTCAAAGTGATATTTGGGCGATCATTGAGGGCCTTGGTGGAAAAGGAAATATCCTCAGATCAAAACTGGAAAGAAGCCTTCTGAGAAACTGCATTGCGTTTTGTGAATGCAACTCAAATTGATACATGCTTCCCTTCAGTTCTCAGTTTGCTATCACAGTTTTCTGGCAATCTGCAATGGGATACTTTTGTGCGGAATGAAGCTTACAGTGACAAAGGAAATATCCTTAGATGAAAACCAGAAAGAAGCTTTCTTAGAAAATTCTTGGTGTTGTGTGAATTCATCTCACAGAGTTACACTTATGTTTCGTGGAGCAGTACATGAACTCTGTCTTTGAGGAACATGAGAAGGGCTTTTTGGATCGCATTGAGGCCTATTCTGATAAAGGAAATATAATCAGTTCAAAACCTGAAAGAAGCCTTCGGAGAAACTTCTTTTTGATCTGTGAATTCATGTCACAGTGTTACAATATAGACATCAGGAAGCAGTTTGCTAACCCTTTTTCGTGGGATCTGCAAACTGATATTTTGGAGCCCATAGTGGCCCATGGTGAAAAAGGAAATATCCTCAGATAATCAATAGAGAGAAGCTTTCTGAGAGATTGCTTTCGGATGTGTGACTTCATTACACAGAGTTCCACCCTTCCTTCTTGGAACAGTTTGCTAACACTGTTGTCGTGGATACTGCAATGTGATATTTGGTAGCCCATAGGGGCCCATGGTGAAAAAGGAAATATCCTCACATAATAACTAGAGAGAAGCTTTCTGAGAGATTGCTGTCTGATGTGTGACTTCATCACACAGAGTTCCACCCCTCGGTTCTTGGAACAGTTTGCTAACACTGTTGTCGTGGATTCTGCAAAGTGATATTTGGGAGTACATAGGGCCCATGGTGAAAAAGGAAATATCCTCACATAATAAGTAAAGAGAAGCTTTCTTAGAGATTGCTTTCTGATGTGTGACTTCATCACACAGAGTTCCCTTCCCTTTTTGGAACAGTTTGCTAAGACTGTTGTCGTTGATTCTGCAAAGCGATATTTGGGAGCCCTTTGAGGGCTATGGTGAAAAAGGAAATATCCTGATATCAAAACTGGAAAGAAACCTTCTGAGAAACTGCATTGCCATGTGTGAATGCAACTCACAGAGTTACAGGTTTCTCTTCAGTGATCAGTTTGCTACCAAATTTTCTGGAAATCTGCAATGGGATACTTCTTAGCGCAATGAAGCTTACGGTGACAAAGGAAATATAATCAGATGAAAACTAGAAAGAAGGTTTCGTGGAAACTTCTTGGTGATGTGTGAATTCACCTCACAGAGTTACACTTAAGTTTCATGGAGACGTCCATTGACACTGGCTCTGAGGAACCTGAGAAGGGCTTCTTTCGATTGCATTGAAGCCTACGCTGAAAAAGCAAATATCATCAGTTCAAAACGTGAAAGACACTATCTCAGAAACTTCTTTCTGATCTGTGAATTCATCTCACAGAGTTACAACTTAGACCTCAGGAAGCAGTTCGCTAAGACTCTTTTCGTGGAATCTGCAAAGTGATATTTGAGCCCTTACGGGCCCATGGGGAAAAAGGAAATATCCTCAGATAATAACTAGAGAGAAGCTTTCTGAGAGATTGCTTTCTGATGGGTGATTTTTGCACATTAATTTTGTACCCTGAGACTTTGCTGAAGTTGCTTATCAGCTTAAGGAGATTTTGAGGTGAGACGATGGGGTTTTCTAAATATACCATCATGTCATCTGCAAACAGGGACAATTTGACTTCTTCTTTTCCTAACTGAATACCCTTGATTTCTTTCTCTTGCCTGATTGCCCCAGCCAGAACTTCCAACTCTATGTTGAATCGGAGGGGTGAGAGAGGGCATCCCTGTCTTGTACCAGTTTTCAAAGGGAATTTTTCCAGTTTTTGCCCATTCAATATGATATTAGCTGTGGGTTTGTCGTAAATAGCTCTTATTATTTTGAGGTACGTTCCATCAATACCGAATTTATTGAGCGTTTTTAGCATGAAGAGCTGTTGAATTTTGTCAAAAGCTCTTTCTGCATCTATTGAGATAATCATATGGTTCTTGACTTTGGTTCTGTTTATATGCTGGATTATGTTTACTGATTTGCGAATGTTGAACCAGCCTTGCATCCCAGGGATGAAGCCCACTTGATCACGTTGGATAAGCTTTTGGAGGTGCTGCTGATTCCGGTTTGCCAGTATTTTATTGAGGATTTTTGCATCAATGTTCATCAGGGATATTGGTCAAAAATTCTCTTTTTTTGTTGTGTCTCTGCCAGGCTTTGGTATCAGGATGATGTTGGCCTCATAAAATGAGTTTGGGAGGATTCCTTCTTTTTCTATTGATTGGAATAGTTTCAGAAGGAATGGTACCAGTTCCTCCTTGTACCTCTGGCAGAATTCAGCTGTGAATCCATCTGGTCCTGGACTTTTTTTGGTGGGTAGGCTACTAGTTGTTTCCTCAAATTCAGAGCCTGATATTGGTCTATTCAGGAATTCAACTTCTTCCTGGTTTAGTCTTGGGAGAGTGTAAGTGTCCAGGAAATTATCCATTTCTTCTAGATTTTCTAGTTGATTTGTGTAGAGGTGTTTATAATATTCTCTGATGGTAGTTTGTATTTCTGTGGGGTCAGTGGTGATATCCCCTTTATCATTTTTTATTGCATCTATTTGATTCCTCTCTCTTTTCTTCTTTATTAGTCTTGCTAGCAGTCTGTCAATTTTGTTGATCTTTTCAAAAAACGAACTCCTGGATTCATTGATTTTTTGGAGGGTTTTTTGTGTCTCTATCTCCTTCAGTTCTGCTCTGATCTGAGTTATTTCTTGCCTTCTGCTAGCTTTTGAATGTGTTTGCTCTTGCCTCTCTTGTTCTTCTAATTGTGATGTTAGAGTGTCAATTTTAGATCTTTCCAGCTTTCTCTTGTGGGCATTTAGTGCTATAAATTTCCCTCTACACACTGCTTTAAATGTGTCCCAGAGATTCTGGCATGTTATATCTTTGTTCTTATTGGTTTCAAATAACATCTTTATTTCTGCCTTCATTTCGTTATGTGCCCAGTAGTCATTCAGAAGCAGGTTGTTCAGTTTCCATGTAGTTTTTTGTAGTTTTCATCTGTGTATATTTCCTTTGTCACCGTAAGCGTCAATGCGCTAAGAAGGATCCCATAGGAGATTAACAGAAAACTTTGTTAGCAAACTGATCACTGAAGAGAATCGTTTAATTCTGTGAGTTGCATTCACACATGGCATTGCAGTTTCTTAGAAGGCTTCGTTCCATTTTTGATCTGAGGGTATTTCCTTTTTCACCAAAGCACTAAATGAGCTCCCAAATATGACTTTGCAGAATCCACGACAACAGTATTAACAAACTCTTCCAAGTAGGGAAAGGTGGAACTCTGTGTGATGAAGCCACACATCAGAAAGCAATCTCTAAGGAAGCTACTCTGTAGTTATTATCTGAGGATATTACCTTTTTACCCATGGGCCCTTGTGGGCTCCCAAATATCTCTTTGCAGAATCCACGCCATCAGTGTTAGCAAAACTGTTCCAAGAAGGGAAGTGTGGAACTCTGTGTGGTGAAGTTACACAGCAGAAAGCAATCTTTCAGATAGCTTCTCTCTAGTAATCACGTGAGGATATTTCCTTTTCCCCGTCGGCCTCTATGGGCTCCCAAATATCACCTTGCAGAATCCACGACAACAGTGTTAGCAAACTCTTCCAAGAAGGGAAGGGTGGAACTCTGTGTGATGAAGTCACACATCAGAAAGCAATCTCTCAGAAAGCTTCTCTCTAGTTATTATCTGAGGATATTTCCTTTTTCACCATGGGCCCCTATGGGCTGCCAAATATCACAGTGCAGATTCCACGACAACAGTGTTAGCAAACTGTTCCATGTAGGGAAGTTTGGAACTCTGTGTGATGAAGTCACACATCCGAAAGCAATCTCTCAGAAAGCTTCTCTCTAGTTATTATGTGAGGATACTTCCTTTTTCATCTTGGGCTCCTACGGGCTCAAAAATTTCACTTTGCAGATTCCACGAAAAGAGTGTTAGCAAACTGCTTCTTGAGGTCTGAGGTGTACCACTGTGAGATGAATTTACAGATCACAAAGAAGTTTCTCAGAAAGATTCCTTCACGTTTTGAACTGATGATATTTCCTTTATCAGCGCAGGCCTCAAAACGATCCAAAGAAGCCCTTCTCAGATTCCTCAAAGACAGTGTTAATGGACTGCTCCACGAAACATAAGTGAAGCTGTGAGATGAACTCAAACATCACAAAGAAGTTTCTAGGAAAGGTTCTTTCTAGTTATCATCTGAGGATATTTCCTTTCTCACCGTAATCTTCTATGCACTAAGAAGCATCCCATTGCAGATTTCCAGAAAAGTGTTAGCAAACTGATCACTGAAGAGAAACGTGTAATACTGTGAGTTAACATTCACACATGGCAATGCAGTTTCGCAGAAGGCTTCTTTCCACTTTTGATCTGAGGATATTTCCTTTTTCACCATAGCCCTCAATGAGGTCCCAATATCACGTTGCCAAATCCTCGTCAACAGTGTTAGCAAACTGTTTGAAGAAGGGAAAGGTGGAATTCTGTGTGATGAAGTCACACATCAGAAATCAATCTCTCAGAGAGCTTCTCTCTAGTTATTATGTGGTGATATTTCCTTTTCACCATGTGCCCCTATGGGCTCCCAAATATCACTTTGCAGAATCCACGATAACAGTGTTAGCAAACTGTTCTAAAGAAGCGAAGGGTGGAACTCTGTGTGATGAAATCACACATTAGAAAGCAATCTCTCAGAAAGCTTCTTCTCTAGTTATTATCTGAGGATATTTCCTTTTTCACCATGGGCCCCTATGGGCTCCGAAATATCACCTTGTAGATTCCACGAAAAGAGTGTTAACAACTGTTTTCCTGAGTTCTAAGGTGTAACTCTGTGAGATGAATTCACAGAGCAGAAAGAAGTTTCTCAAAAAGCTTCTTCAAGTTTTGAACTGATGATATTTCCTTTATCAGCGTAGGCCTCAATGCATCCAAAGAAGCCATTCTCAGGTTTCCTCAAAGACAGTGTTAATGGACTGCTCCACGACACTTAAGTGTTCCTCTGTGAAATGAATTCCATATCTTCGCTAAGAAGTTTCTAAGAAAGCTTCTTTCTAGTTTTCATCTGAGGATATTACCTTTGTCACCGTTAGCTGTATTGCGCTAAGAAATATCTAATTGCAGATTTCCAGAAAACTTTGTTAACAAACTGATCACTGACGAGAAACTTGTAACTCTGAGAGTTGCATTCACACATGGCAATGCATTTTCTCAGAAGGCTTCTTTCCAGTTTTGATCTGTGGATATTTCCTTTTTCACCATAGCCCTCAATGAGCTCAGAAATATCACTTTGCAGAATCACGACAACAGTGTTAGCAAACGGTTCTAAGAAAGGAAGGGTAGAACTCTGTGTGATGGAGTCACACATCAGAAAGCAATTTCTCAGAAAGCTTCTCTCTAGTTATTACGTGAGGATATTTCCTTTTTCCCCATGTTCCCCTATGGGCTCCCAAATATCACTTTGCAGATTCTACTAAAAGTGTGTTAGCAAACTGCTTCCTGAGGTCTAATTTGTAACTCTGTGAGATGAATTCACAGATCCGAAAATTTCTCAGAAAGCTTCTTTCACGTTTTGAACTGATGATATGTCCTTTATCAGCGTAGGCCTCAATACGATCCAAAGAAGCCCTTTTCAGGTTCCTCAAAGACAGTGTAAATGGACTGCTCCACAAAACATAAGTGTAACTCTGTGAGATGGATTCACACATCACCAAGAAGTTTCTAAGAAAGCTTCTTTCTACAATGGCCGAATAGGAACAGCTCCAGTCTCCAACTCCCTGCGCAAGCGACACAGAAGACCGGAGATTTCTGCATCTTCAACTGAGGTACTGGGGTCATCTCACTAGGGAGTGCTGGACAATTGGTGCTGGTCAGTTGCTGCAGCCTGACCAGCGAGAGCTGAATCAGGGCGAGGCATTGGTGATGTGTGAATTCATCTCACAGAGTTACACTTATGTTTCGTGGAGCAGTCCATTGACACTGTCTTTGAGGAACCTGAGAAAGGCTTCTTTGGATCGCATTGAGGCCTACGCTGATACAGTTAATATCATCCGTTGAAAACGTGAAAGAATCTTTCTGAGAAACTTCTTTCTGATCTGTGAATTCATCTCACAACATCTCACAGAGTTACAACTTAGACCTCAGGAAGCAGTTTGCTAACAATCTTTTCGTGGAATCTGCAAAGTGATATTTGGGAGCCAGTAGGGTCCCATGGAGAAAAAGGAAATATCCTCAGATAACAACTAGACAGAAGCTTTCTGAGAGATTGCTTTCTGATGTGTGACTTCATCACACATAGTTCCACCCTTCCTTTCTTGGAACAGTATGCTAACACTGTTGTCGTGGATTGTGCCAGGTGATATTTGGGACCTCATTGAGGGCTATC
>NC_044569.1:57970171-57986046 GCF_007565055.1 Rhinopithecus roxellana | reverse complement strand
TCTTAGATACTTCCTTGGTGATGTGTGAATTCATTCTCACAGAGTTACACTTATGTTTCGTGGACCAGTCCATTAACACTGTCTTTGAGGAACCGAGAATGGCTTCTCTGGATCGCATTGAGCCTACGCTGATAATAGGAAAAATCAGTCAGTTCAACGTGAAAGAAGGTTTCTGAGAAAATTTCTTTCGATATGTGAATTCATCTCACAGAGCTTTTACACTTTAGACCTCAGAAGCAGTTTTGCTAACACTCTTTTCGTTTGAATCTACAATATTTATTTTGGAGCCCATAGGGGCCCATGGTGAAAAAGGAAAATATTCTCAGATAATAACAAGAGAGAAGCTTCTGAGAGATTGCTTTCTGATCTGTGAATTCATCTCACAGAGATAACAACTAGGACCTCAGGAAGCAGTTTGCTAACATGTTGTCGTGGATTCTGCAAAGTGATGAGTTGGGAGACCATAGGGGCCATGGTGAAAAAGGAAATATCACTCATATATAACTACAGAGAAGCTTTCTGAGGAGATTGTTTTCTGATGTGGGACTCATCAACACCGAGTTCCACCCTTCCTTCTGGAAGAGTTTTGCTAACACTGATGTCGAGGATTTGCAACGTGATATTGGGAGCTCATTGAGGCTATGGTGAAAAAGGAAATATCCTCAGATCAAAACGGAATGAGCTTCGGAAACTGCATGCCATGTGAATGCAACTCACGAGTTAACATTCTCTTGAGTGATCAGTTGCTAACACAGAGTTCTGGAAATCTGCAATTAAATACTTCTGCACGCAATGAAGCTTACGGTGAGAAAGGAATATCCTCAGATGAAAACTAGAATGAAGCTTTCTTAGAAACTTCTTAGTGATGTGTGAACTCATCTCACAGAGTTACACTTATGTTTCGTCAGCGGCCATTAACACTGTCTTTGAGGAACCTACGAAGGGCTTTGATCGTATTGAGGCGTACGCTGATAAAAGTAAATATCATCAGTTCCAAAAGGAAAGAATATTACTGAGAAAGTGGAGATCTGGCAAAGTGATTATTTGGGAGCCCATCCAGGGCCGCATGGTGAAAATGAAAATCCTCAAATATAACTAAAGGGAAGCTTTCTATGAGATGCTTACTGATGTGTGACTTCATCACACAGAGTTCCACTTTTCTTCCGGGAACGTTTGCTGACGACTGTTGCGTGGATTCTGCAAAGTGATGTTTGGGGCCCATGGGGCCCTGGTGAAAAGGAAATATCCTCAATAGTAACTAGAAGAAGCCTTTCCGAGAGTTTCCTTTCTGATGTGTGACTTCATCACGCAGAGTTCCACCCTCCCTTCTTGAACAGTTTGCTAACACTGTTGTCGTGGATTCTGCAAAGTGATATTTGGGAGCTCATTGATGGCCTATGGTGAAAAAGGAAATATCATGAGATCAAAACTGGAAAGAAGCCTACTGGAAAGCGCATTGCATGTGGGAAGCAACTCACAGAGTTACACGTTTCTCCTCATTTATCAGTTTGGTAACACAGTTTTGTGGAAATCTGCAGGGATACCTCTTAGCGCAAGAGCTTTGGTGAGAAAGGAATATCCTCAGATGAAAACGTGAAAGGAACGTTCTTAGAAACTCTTGTGATGTGTGAAAGCATCTCAGAAAAAAAAAAAAAAAAAAAAGAAGAAAAAAAAAAAAAGGAGAAGAAAAAGAGAAAAAAAAAAAAGAAAGAGGGAAAAACAGAATTACACTATGTTTCGTGGGAGCAGTCCATTAACACTGTTTTGAGGAACCTGAGAAGGGCTTTATGGATCATATTGAGGCCTTACGCTGGGTAAGGAGATACCATCAGCACAAAGAGGTGAAAAAGCTTTCTGAGACATTTCTTTCTGAGCTGGTGAATCATCTAACAGTGTTACATCTTAATCCCAGGAGCATTTTGCTAACACTCTTTTCGAGGAATCTGCAAAGTGGTATTGGGGAGCCCATAGGGGCCCTGGTGGAAAAGAAAATATCCTCAGATAATAACGAGAGAGAAGCTTTCTGGAGAGATTGCTTTCTGATGTTGACTTCACACAGAATTCCCACCTTCCGTTTCGTGAAACGTTTGGTACAACTCTTGTCGTGGATTCTGCAAAGTGATATTTGGGGTAGCCCATAGGGGCACATGATGAAAAAGGAATATCCTCACATAATAAACTAGAGTGAGGCTTTCAGAGAGATTGCTTTCTGATGTGTGGACCGCATGCACACAGAGTTCCACATTTTCCCTTCTTGGAACAGTTTTCTAACACTGTTGTCATGGATTCTGCAACGTGACACTTGGGAGCTTTGGGGCTATGTGAAAAGGAAATATCCTCAGATAAAACTGAAAGGAAGCCTTCTGAAGAAAATGCATTGCCATGTGCGAATTCAACTCACAGAATTACACGTTCCTCTTCAGATATCATGTTTGCTAACATAGTTTTCTTGAAATCTCCAATGGGATACTTCTTAGCGCAATGAAGCTTCGGTGAAAGGAAGTATCCTCAGATGAAAACTAGAAAGAAGCTTTCTTATAAACTTCTGTGAGTGTGAATTCATCTCACAGACTTACACTTTATGTTTCGTGGAGCAGTCCATTAACACTGTCTTTTAGGAACCTGAGAAGGGCTTCTTCGGGTCGTATAGAGGCCTACGTGATGGAGGCAAATCATCACAGTTCAAAAGTGAAAGAAGATTTCTGGAGAAACTTCTTTTCTGATCGGTGAATTCATCTCACAGAGTACAACTTTGACCTCAGGAAGCAGTTTGCTAACACTCTTATCCTGGAATCTGCAAAGCGTTATTTGGGACGCCCATAGGGGCCCATGGTCAAAAAGGAAATATCCTCAGATAATAACTGAGAGAGAAGCTTTCTGAGACATGCCTTCTGAAGTGTGACTTCATCACACAGAGTTCTACCCATCCCTTCTTGGAACAGTTTGCTAACACTGTTGTCGTGATTCTGCAAAGTGATATTTGGGAGTACATAGGGCCATGGTGAAAAAGGAAATATTCCTCACATAATAACAAGAGAGAAGCCTTCTGAGAGATTGCTTTCCTGAGGTGTGACCTGCATCACACAGAATTCCACCCTTTCTCGCGACAGATTTCCTAACACTGTTGTCTTGGATTCGCACAGTGATATTTTGGAGCTCATTGAGGGCTTTGGTGAAAAAGGTCATATCCTCAGATCAAAACTGGAAAGAAGCCTTCTGAGAGAATGCATTGACCATGTGTTGACATGCAACTCACGAGTTACACGTTTCTCTTCAGTGATGTTTGATCAACAAGTTCCTGGAAATCATAACAATTTATCTTCTTAGTGCAATGAAGGCTACTGTGACAAAAGGAAACTTACGCAGATGAAAAAACTGAACGCAATCATTCTTAGAAAGTTCTTGGTGATGTGGGAATTCATCTCACAGAGTTACACTTAGTCTGGTGGAGTAGTCCATTCATACTGTCCTTTGCAGGAACCTGAGAGTGGTGCTTCTAGGATCTTATTGAAGCCTAGCCTGATAAGGACATATCATCACTTCAAAACGTTGGAAAGAAGCTTTCGGCGAGACTTCATACTGGATCTGTGAATTCATCTGACAAATTTGTAACCTATATACCTCGGAAGCAGTTTGCATACTCTTTTCGGTGGGAAACTGCAAAAGTGATATTGGGAGCCATGGGCCCACGGGAAAAGAAAGCTTTTTTTGTAGTTTTCATCTGTGTATATTTCCCTTTGTTCCCCAGGTAACCAGAGTCTAACACCTGCGCTACAGAAGTATCCCATAGGAGATTTACAGAAAAACTGTGTTAGCAAAACTGATCACTGAAGAGAATCGTGTAATTCTGTGAGTTGCATTCACACATGGGATTGCAGTTTCTCAGAAGGCTTCGTTCCAGTTTAAATCTGAGGGTATTTCCTTTTTCACCAAAGCCCTAAATGAGCTCCCAAATACGACTTTGCAGAATCCACGACAACAGTGTTAACAAACTCTTCCAAGTAGGGAAGGGTGTAACTCTGTGTGATGAAGTCACACATTAGAAAGCAATCTCTAAGGACGCTTCTCTCTAGTTATTATCTGAGGATATTACCTTTTTAACCATGGGCCCCATGGGCTCCCAAATATCTCTTTGCAGAATCCATGCCAACAGTGTTAGGAAACTGTTCCAAAAAGGGAAGTGTGAAACTCTAGGTGATGAAGTTACACAGCAGAAAGCAATCTCTCAGATAGCTTCTCTCTAGTTATTACGTGAGGATATTTACTTTTCCCCATGGGCCTCTATGGGCTTCCAAATATCACCTTGCAGAATCCACGACAACAGTGTTAGGAAACTTTTCCAAGAAGGGAAGGGTGGAAGTCTGTGTGATGAAGTCACACATCAGAAAGCAATCTCTCAGAAAGCTTCTCTCTAGTTCTTATCTGAGGATATTTCCGTTTTCACCTTTTGCCCCTAGAGGCTCAGTAATTTCACTTTGCAGATTCCACGAAGAGAGTGTTAGCAAACTGCTTCCTGTGGTCTGAGGTGTAACACTGTGCGATGAATTTACAGATCAGAAAGAAGTTTCTCAGAAAGATTCCTTCACGTTTTGAACTGATGATATTTCCTTTATCAGCGTAGGCCTCAAAACGATCCAAAGAAGCCCTTCTCAGGTTCCTCAAAGACAGTGTTAATGGACTGCTCCACGAAACATAAGTGAAACTCTGTGAGATGAATTCACACATCACCAAGAAGTTTCTAAGAAAGCTTCTTTCTAGTTTTCATCGTAGGATATTGTCTTTCTCACCGTAAGCTTCATTGCGCTATGAAGTACCTAATTGCAGATTTCCAGAAAACTGTGTTAGCAAACTGATCACTGAACAGAAACGTGTAACTATGTGAGTTGCATTCACACATGGCAATGCAATTTCTCAGAAGGCTTCCCTCCAGTTTTGATCTGCGGATATTTCCTTTTTCACCATAGCCCTCAATGAGCTCCGAATTATCAAGTTGCAGAATCCATGAGAACAGTGTTCGCAAAGTGTTCGAAGAAGGGAAGGGTGGAACTCTGTGTGATGAAGTCACACATCAGAAACCAATCTCTCACAAAGCTTCTCGCTAGTTTTTATGAGAGGACATTTCCTTTTTCACCATGGGCCCCTTTTGGCTCCCAAATATCACTTTGCAGAATCCACGAGAACGGTGTTAGCAAACTGTTCCAAGAAGGGAAGGTGGAACTCTGGGTGATGAAGTCACACATCAGAAAAGCAATCTCTCAGAATGCTTCTCTCTAGTTATTATCTGAGGATATTTCCTTTTTCACCTTTTGCCCCTAGATGCTTAGTAATTTCACTTTGCAGATTCCACGAAGAGAGTGTTAGCAAACTGCTTCCTGTGGTCTGAGGTGTAACACTGTGAGATGAATTTACAGATCAGAAAGAAGTTTCTCAGAAAGATTCCTTCACGTTTTTTACTGATGATATTTCCCTTATCAGCGTAGGCCTCAAAACGATCCAAAGAAGCCCTTCTCAGGTTCCTCAAAGACAGTGTTAATGGACTGCTCCACGAAACATAAGTGAAACTCTGTGAGATGAATTCACACATCACCAAGAAGTTTCTAAGAAAGCTTCTTTCTAGTTTTCATCGGAGGATATTTTCTTTCTCACAGTAAGCTTCATTGCGCTATGAAGTTCCTAATTGCAGATTTCCAGAAAACTGTGTTAGCAAACTGATCACTGAACAGAAACGTGTAACTATGTGAGTTGCATTCACACATGGCAATGCAATTTCTCAGAAGGCTTCCCTCCAGTTTTGATCTGCAGATATTTCCTTTTTCACCATAGCCCTCAATGAGCTCCGAATTATCAAGTTGCAGAATCCATGAGAACAGTGTTCGCAAAGTGTTCCAAGAAGGGAAGGGTGGAACTCTGTGTGAGGAAGTCACACATCAGAAAGCAATCTCTCACAAAGCTTCTCGCTAGTTTTTATGAGAGGATATTTCCTTTTTCACCATGGGCCCCTTTTGGCTCCCAAATATCACTTTGCAGAATCCACGAGAACGGTGTTAGCAAACTGTTCCAAGAAGGGAAGGTGGAACTCTGGGTGATGAAGTCACACATCAGAAAAGCAATCTCTCAGAATGCTTCTCTCTAGTTATTATCTGAGGATATTTCCTTTATCACCATGGGCCCCTACGGTCTCCCAAATATCACTTTGCATATTCCACGAAAAGAGAGTGAGCAAACTGCTTCCTGAGGTGTAAGGTGTAACTCTGTGAGATGAAAGAACATATCAGAAAGAAGATTCTCCGAAAGCTGCTTCTAGGTTTTGAACTGATGATATTTCCTTGTTCGGCGTAGGCCTCAATACGATCCAAAGAAGCCCTTCTCAGGTTCCTCAAAGACAGTGTTAATGGACTGCTCCCCGAACCATAAGTGTAACTCTCTGAGATGAATTCACACATCACCAATAAGTTTGTAAAAAAACTTATTTCTAGTTTCCATCTGAGGATATCTCCTTTGTCACTGTAAGCTTCACTGCGCTAAGAAGTATCCCATTGCAGATTTACCAAAAACTGTGTTAGCAAACTGATCACTGAAGAGAAACCTGTAACTCTGTGAGTTGCATTGAAACATGGCAATGCAGTTTCTCAGAAGCCTTCTTTCCAGTTTATATCAGAGGATAATTCCTTTTTCACCATACCCTCAGTGAGCTCCCAAATATCACTTTGCAGAATCCACCACAACACTGTTAGCAAACTGTTCCAAGAAGGGAAGGGTGGACCTCTGTGTGATGCAGTCACACATCAGAAAGCAATCTCTCAGAAACCTTCCTCTAGTTATTATCTGAGGATATTTCCTTTTTCACCATGGGCCCCTATGGGCTCCCAAATATCACTTTGCAGATTCCACGAAAACAGTGTTAACAAACTGCTTCCTGATGTGTAAGTTGTAACTCTGTGGGATGAATTCACAGATTAGAAAGAAGAATCTCAGACAGCTTTTTTCAAGTATTGAATTGATGATATTTCCTTTATCAGCGTAGGCCTCAATACGATCCAAAGAAGCCCTTCTCAGGTTGCTCAAAGACAGTGCTAATGGACTGCTCCACGAAACATAAGTGTAACTCTCTGAGATGAATTCACACATCACCAAGAATTTCCTAGGAAAGCTTCTTTCTAGTTTTCATCTGACGACATTTCTTTTCTCACCGTGAGCTTTATTGCACTAAGATGTATCTAATTGCAGAATTCCAGAAAGCTTTCTTAGCAAACTGATCACTGAAGAGATAGTGTAACTCTGTGAGTTGCATTCACACATGGCAATGCAGTTTCTCAGAAGACTTCTTTCCTGTTTTGATCTGAGGATATTTCCTTTTTCACCATGTTCCCCTATGGGCCCCAAATATCACTTTGCAGAATCCACGACAACAGTGTTAGCAAAATGTTCCAGGAAGGGAAGGGTGGAACTCTGTGTGATGAAGTAACACATCAGAAACCAATCTCTCAGAAAGCTTCTCTCTAGTTATTATGTGAGAATATTTAATTTTTCACCATGGGCCCCTATGGGCTCCGAAATACCACTTTGCAGATTCCACGAAAAGAGTGGTAGCATACTGCTTCCTGAGGTCTAAGTTGTAAGTCTGTGAGACGAATTCACAGATCAGAAAGAAGATTCTCAAAAAGTTACTTTCACGTTTTGAACTGATGATATTTCCTTTATCAGCATATGCCTCAAAACGATCCAGAGAAGCCCTTCTTAGGTTACTCAAAGACAGTGTTAATGGACTGCTCCATGAAAGAGAAATGTAACTCTGTGAGATGAATTCACACATCACCAAGAAGTTTCTAGGAAAGCTTCCTTCTAGTTTCCATCTGACGACATATCTTTTGTCACTGAGAGCTTCATTGTGCTAACATGGATGTAATTCCAGATTCCCAGAAAACTGTGTTAACAAGCAAACTAATGAAGGGAAACGGGTAACTCTGTGAGTTGCATTCACACATGTCAATGCAGTTTCTCAGAAGGCTTCTTTCCTGTTTTCATCTGAGGATATTCCTTTTTCACCATGTTCCCCTATGGGCTCCCAAATATCACTTTGTAGAATCCACGACAACAGTGTTAGCAAACTGTTCCAAGAAGGGAACGGTGGAACTCTGTGTGATGAAGTCACACATCAGAAAGCAATCTCTCAGAAAACTTCTCTCTAGTTATTGTGTGAGGATATTTACTTTTACTCCTTGGGCCCCTATGGGCACCCAAATATCACTTTGGAGATTCCACAAAAAGAGGGTTAGCACACTTCTTCCTGAGGTCTATGGTGTAACGCTGTAAGATGAATTCACAGATCAGAAAGAAGCTTCTCTGAAAGCTTCTTTCACGTTTTGAACTGATGATATTTCCTCTCTCAGCGTAGGCCTCCATGCGGTCCAAAGAAGCCCTTTTCAAGTTCCTCAAAGACAGTGTTAATGGACTGCTCCACGGAATATAAGTGTAACTCTGTGAGATGAACTCACACATCACCAAGAAGTTTCTAAGAACGCTTGTTGCTAGTTTTCATCTGAGGGTATTTCCTTTGTCACTGCAAGCTTGATTGCACTAAGCAATATCTAATTGTAGATTTCCAGAAAACTGTGTTAGCAAACTGATCACTGGGGAGAAACTTGTAACACTGTGAGTTGCATCCACACATGGCAATGCAGTGTCTCAGAAGGCTTCTTTCCAGTTTTAATCTGAGGATATATCCTTTTTCACCATAGCCCTCAATGAGCTCCCAAATATCACTTTGCAGAATCCACAACAACAGTGTTAGAAAACTGTTCCAAGAAAGGAAGTGTGAAACTCTGTGTGATGAAGTCACACATCAGAAAGTAATCTCTCTGAAAGCTTCTCTCTAGTTTTTATGTGAGGATCCTTCCTTTTTCACCCTGGGCCCCTATGGGCCCCCAAATATAACTTTGCAAAATCCACGACAACAGTGTTAGCAAACTGTTCCAAGAAGAGGAGGGTGGATCTCTGTGTGATGAAGTCACACATCAGAAAGCAATCTCTCAGAAAGCTTCTCTCTAGTTTTTATGTGAGGATACTTCCTTTTTGACCCAGGGCCCCTATGGGCTCCCCAATATCACTTTGCAGAATCCACGACAACAGTGTTAGCAAACTGTTCCAAGAAGGGAAGGGTGGAACTCTGTGTGATGAAGTCACACATCGGAAAGCAATCTCTCAGAAAGCTTCTCTCAATTTATTATGTGAGGATATTTCCTTTTTCACCAAGGGCCCCTATGAGCTCCAAAATATCACTTTGCAGTTTCCACGAAATACTCTTAGCAATCTGTTCCAAGAAGGGAAGGGTGGAACTCTGTGTGATGAAGTCACACATCAGAAAGCACTCTCTTAGAAAGCTTATCTCTAGTTTTTATGTGAGGATACTTCTTTTTGGACCCTGGACCCCTGTGGGCTCCCAAATATCACTTTGCAGAATCCACGACAAGAGTGTTAGCAAACTGCTTCCTGAGGTCTAAGTTGTAAGTCTGTGAGATGAACTCACTGATCAGAAAGAAGTTTCTCAGAAAGCTTCTTTCATGTTTTGAACTTATGAAGTTTCCTTTATCAGCGTAGGCCTCAATGCGATCCAAAGAAGCTCTTCTCAGGTTCCTCTAAGACAGTGTTAATGGACTCCTCCTCGAAACATAAGTGTAACTCTGTGAGATGAATTCACACATCACCAAGAATTTTCTAAGAAAGCCTCTTTCTAGTTTTCATCTGAGCATATTTCCTTTGTCACCGTAAGCTTCATTGCGCTATGAAGTATCTAACTGCAGATTTCCAGAAAACTGTGTTAACAAACTGATCACTGAGGAGAAACGTGTAACTCTGTGAGTTGCATTCACACATGGCAATCCAGTTTCTCAGAAGGCTTCTTTTCAGTTTTGATCTGAGGATGTTTCCTTTTTCTCCATGGCCCTCAGTAAGCTCCCACATATCACTTTGCTGAATCCACGACAACAGTGTTAGCAAACTGTTCCCAGAAGGGACATGTGGAACTCTGTGTGATGAAGTCACACATCAGAAAGCAATCTCTCAGAAAGCTTCTTTCTAGTTATTATGTGAGGAAATTTCCCTTTTCACCTTGAGCCCCAATGGGGTCCCAAATATCACTTTGCAGATTCCATGAAAAGATTGTTACCAAACTGTTTCCTGAGTTGTAATGTGCAACTCTGTGAGAAGAATTCACAGATCAGACAGAAGTTCTCAGAAAGATTCTTTCCCGTTTTGAACTGATGATATTTAGTTTCTCAGCGTAGGCCTCAATGCGATCCAAAGAAGCCATTCTCAGGTTCCTCAAAGAGAGTTATTAATGGACTCCTCCAAGAAACATAAGTGTACGTCTCTGAGATGAATTCACATATCACCAAGCAGTTTCGAAGAAAGCTTCTTTCTATTTGTCATCTGAGGATATTTCCTTTGTCACAGTAAGCTTCGTTGCACTAAGAAGTATGTAAATGCAGATTTCCAGAAAACTGTGTTAGCAAACTGATCCCTGAAGAGAAACGTGTAACTCTGTGAGTTGAATTCGCACATGGCCTTGCAGTTTCTCAGGAGGCTTCTTTCCAGTTTTGATCTGAGGATATTCCTTTTTCACCATGGGCCTCAATGAGCTCCCGCATATCACTTGGCAGAATCCACGGCAACAGTGTTAGCAAACTGTTCCAAGAAAAGTAGGGTGGAACTCTCTGTGATGAAGTCACCCATCAGAAAGCAATCTGTCAGAAAGCTTCTCTCTGGTTATTATGTGAGAATATTTCCTTTTTCACCATGTTCCCCTATGGGCTCCCAAATATCACTTTGCAAAGTGATATTTCCTTTTTCACCATGTTCTTTCACGTTTTGAACTGATGATATTTCGACACAAGTGATGAATTCACACATCAAAAAGAATTTTCTAAGAAAGCTTCTTTCTACGATGGCTGAATAGAACAGCTCTACTCTCCAACTCCCAGCGCGAGCGACACAGAAGACCGGTGATTTCTGCATCTTCAACTGAGGTACTGGGGTCATCTCATTAGGGAGTGCCTGACAATGGGTGCTGGTCATTTGCTGCAGCCTGACCAGTGAGAGCTCAATCAGAGCAAGGCATCACCTCACCTGGGAAGTGCAGGGGGGAAGGGTATCCCTTTTCCTAGCCAGGGGACCTGAGAAACACAACACCTGGAAAATCTGGTAACTCCCACCCCAATACCGTGCTCTAAGCAAACGGGTACACCAGAAGAATATATCCCTCACCTGGCTGGGAGGGTCGCACGACCACGGAGCCTCCCTCATTGTTAACACAGCAGTCTGGGGAGATTTAACCGCAAGGCAGCAGCGAGGCTGGGGGAGGGGCGCCCGCCATTGCTGAGGCTTTAGTAGTTAAAAAAGCCGCTGGGAATCTCGAACTGGGTGGAGCTCACAGCAGCTCAAGGAAACCTGCCTGTCTCTATAGACTCCACCTCTGGGGGCAGAGCTCAGCTAAAAAAACAACAGGGGAAGGAACAGAGGCCTGAGCCTACACGAAGGACTCTGTCTGACAGCTTTGAAGAGAGCAGTGGATCTCCCAACATGGATGTAGAGATCTGAGAACGAACAGACTGCCTGCTCAAGTGTGTCACTGACCCCTGAGTAGCCTCACTGGGAGACATCCCCCACTAGGGGCAGTCTGCCACCCCACATCTCACAGGGTGGGGTACACCCCAGAGATGAAGCTTCCAAAGTAAGAATCAGACAGGTACACTCGCTGTTCAGCAATATTTTATCTTCTGCAAACTCTGCTGCTGATACCCAGGCAAACAGGGACTGGAGGAGACCTCAAGCAATCTCCAACTGACCTACAGCTGAGGGTCCAGACTGTCAGAAGGAAAACTATCAAACAGGAAGGACACCTATACCAAAACCCCATCAGTACATCACCATCATCAAAGACCAGAGACGGATAAAACCACAAAGATGGGGAAAAAGCAGGACAGAAAAGCTGGAAATTCAAACAATAAGAGCGCATCTCCCCCTGCAAAGGAGCGCAGCCCATCGCCAGCAACGGATCGAAGCTGGTCAGAGAATGACTTTGACGACATGAGAGAAGAAAGCTTCAGTCCATCAAACTTCTCAGAGCCAAAGGAGGAATTAGGTACCCAATGCAAAGAAACTAAAAATCTTGCAAAAAGAGTGGAAGAATTGACAGCTAGACTAATTAATGCAGAGAAGGTCATAAACGAAATGTCAGAGATGAAAACCATGACACGAGAAATACGTGACAAATGCACAAGCTTCAATAACCAACTCGATCAACTGGAAGAAAGAGTATCAGCGATTGAGGATCCAATCAATGAAATGAAGCGAGAAGAGAAACCAAAAGAAAAAAGAAGAAAAAGAAATGAACAAAGTCTACAAGAAGTATGGGATTATGTAAAAAGACCAAATCTACGTCTGATTGGGGTGCCTGAAAGTGAGGGGGAAAATGGAACCAAGTTGGAAAACACTCTTCAGGATATCATCCAGGAGAACTTCCCCAACCTAGTAGGGCAGGCCAACATTCAAATTCAGGAAATACCGAGAACGCCACAAAGATACTCCTCCAGAAGAGCAACTCAAGGCACATAATTGCCAGATTCACCAAAGTTGAAATGAAGGAAAAAATGTTAAGGGCAGCCAGAGAGAAAGGTCGGGTTACCCACAAAGGGAAGCCCATCAGACTAACAGCAGATCTCTCGGCAGAAACTCTACAAGCCAGAAGAGAGTGGGGGCCAATATTCAACGTTCTTAAAGAAAAGAATTTTCAACCCAGAATTTCATATCCAGCCAAACTAAGTTTCATCACTGAAGGAGAAATAAAATCCTTTACAGATAAGCAAATGCTTAGAGATTTTGTCACCACCAGGCCTGCCTTACAAGAGACCCTGAAGGAAGCCCTAAACATGGAAAGGAACAACCGGTACCAGTCATTGCAAAAACATGCCAAAATGTAAAGACCATCGAGGCTAGGAAGAAACTGCGTCAACTAACGAGCAAAATAACCAGTTAATATCACAATGGCAGGATCAAGTTCACACATAACAATATTAATCTTAAATGTAAATGGACTAAATGCTCCAATTAAAAGACACAGACTGGAAAACTGGATAAAGAGTCAAGACCCATCAGTCTGCTGTATTCAGGAGACCCATCTCACATGCAGAGACATACATAGGCTCAAAATAAAGGGATGGAGGAAGATCTAAAAAGCAAACGGAGAATTAAAAAAAGCAGGGGTTGCAATCCTAGTCTCTGATAAAACACACTTTAAACCATCAAAGATCAAAAGAGACAAAGAAGGCCATTACATAATTGTAAAGGGATCGATTCAACAGGAAGAGCTAACTCTCCTAAATATATATGCACCCAATACAGGAGCACCCAGATTCATAAAGCAAGTCCTTAGAGACTTACAAAGAGACTTAGACTCCCATACAATAATAATGGGAGACTGCAACACTCCACTGTCAACATTAGACAGATCACCGAGACAGAAAGTTAACAAGGATATCCAGGAATTGAACTCATCTCTGCACCAAGCAGAACTAATAGACATCTATAGAACTCTCCACCACAAAGCAACAGAATATACATTCTTCTCAGCAACACATCGCACTTATTCCAAAATTGACCACATAATTGGAAGGAAAGCACTCCTCAGCAAATGTACAAGAACAGAAATTATAACAAACTGTCTCTCAGAACACAGTGCAATGAAACTAGAACTCAGGACTAAGAAACTCAATCAAAACCGCTCAACTACATGGAAACTGAACAACCTGCTCCTGAATGACTACTGGGTACATAACGAAATGAAGGCAGAAATAAAGATGTTCTTTGAAACCAATGAGAACAAAGATACAACATACCAGAATCTCTGGGACACATTTAAAGCATTGTGTAGAGGGAAATTTATAACACTAAATGCCCACAAGAGAAAGCAGGAAAGATATAAAATTGACACTCTAACATCACAATTAAAATAACTAGAGAGCAAGAGCAAACACATTCAAAAGCTAGCAGAAGGCAAGAAATAACTCAGATCAGAGCAGAACTGAAGGAGATAGAGACACAAAAAAACCCTGCAAAAAATCAATGAATCCAGGAGTTGGTTTTTTGAAAAGATCAACAAAATTGACAGACCGCTAGCAAGACTAATAAAGAAGAAAAGAGAGAGGAATCAAATAGATGCAATAAAAAATGATAAAGGGGATATCACCACCCACGCCACAGATATACAAACTACCATCAGAGAATACTATAAACACCTCTACGCAAATCAACTAGAAAATCTAGAAGAAATGGATAATTTCCTGGACAGTTACACTCTCCCAAGACTAAACCAGGAAGAATTTGAATCCCTGAATAGACCAATAGCAGGCTCTGAAATTGAGGCAACAATTAATAGCCTACCCACCAAAAAATGTCCAGGACCAGATGGATTCACAGCTGATTCAAGGAGGGAGCTGGTACCATTCCTTCTGAAACTATTCCAATCAATAGAAAAAGAGGCAATCCTCCCTAACTCATTTTATGAGGCCAACATCATCTTGATACCAAAGCCTGGCAGAGACACAACAAAAAAAGAGAATTTTAGACCAATATCCCTGATGAACATCGATGGAAAAATTCTCAATAAAATACTGGCAAACTGGATTCAGCAGCACATCCAAAATCTTATCCACCATGATCAAGTGGGCTTCATCCCTGGGATGCAAGGCTGGTTCAACATTCGCAAATCAGTAAACATAATCCAGCATATAAACAGAACCAAAGTCAAGAACCACATGATTATCTCAATAGATGTAGAAAAGGCTTTTGACAAAATTCAACAGCCCTTCATGCTAATAACGCTCAATAAATTCGGTATTGATGGAAAGAACCTCAAAATAATTAAAGGTATTTACGACAAACCCACAGCTAATATCATACTGAATGGGCAAAAACTGGAAAAATTCCCTTTGAAAACTGGCACAAGACAGGGATGCCCTCTCTCACCACTCCTATTCAACATAGTGTTGGAAGTTCTGGCTATGGAGAAGTTAAATTGTCCCTGTTTGCAGATGACATAACTTTATATTTAGAAAACCCCATCATCTCAGCTCAAAATCTCCTTAAGCTGATAAGCAACTTCAGCAAAGTCTCAGGATACAAAATTAATGTGCAAAAATCACAAGCATTCTTATACACCAGTAACAGAGAAGCAGAGAGCCAAGTCAGGAATGAACTTCCATTCACAATTGCTTCAAAGAGAATAAAATACCTGGGAATCCAACTTACAAGGGATGTAAAGGACCTCTTCAAGGAGAACTACAAACCACTGCTCAGTGATATCAAAGAGGACACAAACAAATGGAAGAACATACCATGCTCATGGATAGGAAGAATCAATATCGTGAAAATGGCCATACTGCCCAAGGTTATTTATAGATTCAATGTCATCCCCATTAAGCTACCAATGAGTTTCTTTAGAAAATTGGAAAAAACTGCTTTAAAGTTCATATGGAACCAAAAAAGAGCCCTCATTGCCAAGACAATCCTATGGCAAAAGGACAAAGCTGGAGGCATCACGCTACCTGACTTCAAACTCTACTACAAGGCTACAGTAACATAAACAGCATGGTAGTGGTACCAAAACAGAGCTATAGACCAATGGAACAGAACAGAGTCCTCAGAAATAATACCACACATCTACAGCCATCTGATCCTTGACAAACCTGAGAGAAACAAGAAATGGGGAAAGGATTCCCTATTTAATAAATGGTGCTGGGAAAATTGGCTAGCCATAAGTAGAAAGCTGAAACTGGATCCTTTCCTTACTCCTTATACGAAGATTAATTCAAGATGGATTA
>NC_044569.1:57946034-57970071 GCF_007565055.1 Rhinopithecus roxellana | reverse complement strand
AAAGCTTCTCTTTAGTTATTATGTGAGGATATTTCCTTTTTCACCTAGCCCACAATGAGCTCCCAAACATACCTTTGCAGAATCCACGACAACAGTGTTAGCAAACTGTTCCAGGAAGGGAAGGGTGGAACTCTGTGTGATGTAGTCACACATCAGAAAGCAATCTCTCAGAAAGCTTCTCTCCAGTTATTATGTGAGGATATTTCCTTTTTCACCATGGGCCCCTATGGGCTCCCAAATATCACTCTGCAGATTCCACGAAAAGAGTGCTAGCAAACTGCTTCCTGAATTCTAAGTTGTAACTCTGTGAGATGAATTTATAGATCAGAAAGACGTTCTAAGAAAGTTTCTTTCACGTTTTGAACAGATGATATTTCCTTTATCAACGAAGGCCTCAATACAATTCAAAGAATCCCTTCTCAGATTCCTCAAAGACATTGTTAATGGACTGCTCCATGAAACAGAAGTGTAACTCTGTGAGGTGAATTCACACATCACCAGAAGTTTGTAAGAAAGCTTCTGTCTAGTTATTATGTGGGGATATTTCCTTTTCCACATTGTGCCCTATGGGCTCCCAAGTATCACTTTGCAGCATTGAAGAAAACAGTGTAGCAAACTATTCCAAGAAGGGATGGGTGGAATTCTGCGTGTTGAAGTCACACATCAGAAGCAATCTCTCAGAAAGTTTCTCTAGTTATTATCTGAGGATATTTCCTTTTTCACCATGGGCCCCTATCGGCTACCAAATATCACTTTGCAGATTCCACGAAAGAGTGTTAGCAAACTGCTTCCTGAGGTCTAAGTTGTAGCTCTGTGAGACAAATTCACAGATCAGAAGAAGAAGTTTCTCAGAAAGCTTCTTTCACGTTTTGAACTGATGATATTTCCTTCATCAGCGTAGGCCTCAATACGATCCAAAGAAGCCCTTCTCAGGTTCCTCAAACGCAGAGTGTTAATGGACTGGTCCACGAAACATAAGTGAAACTCTGTGAGATGAATTCACACACGCCAAGAAGTTTCTAAGAAAGCTTCTTTCTAGCTTTCCTCTGACAATATTTCCTTCGTCACCATAAGCTTCATTGCGCTAAGAATTATCCCATTGCAGATTTCCAGAAAACTGTGTTAGCAAACTGATCACTGATAGAAACGTGTAACTCTGTGAGTTGCATTCACACATGACAATGCACTTTCTCAGAAGAGTTCTTTCCATTTTGATCTGAGGATATTTCCTTTTTCACCAGCCCTATGAGCTCTAAAAATAACTTTGTAGAATCGACGACAACAGTGTTAGAAAACTGTCCCGAGAAGTGAAGGACGGAACTCTGTGTGATGAAGTCACATATCAGAAAGCAATCTCTCAGAAAGCTTCTCTCTAGTTATTATGTGAGGATATTTCCTTTTCCCCCGTAGGCCCCTATGGGCTCCCAAATATCACTTTTCAGATTCCACGAAAAGAGTGGTAGCAAACTGCTTCCTGAGGTCTAAGTTGTAAGTTTGTGAGATGAATTCACAGATCACAACGAAGAATCTCAGACAGCATTTTTCAAGTTTTGAATGTATGATATTTCCTTTATCAGGTAGTCCTCAATACGATCCAAAGAAGCCCTTCTCACTTTCCTCAAAGACAGTGCTAATGGACTGCACCACGAAACATCAATGTAACTCTGTGAGATGAATTCACTCATTACCAAGAAGTTCCTAGGAAAACTTCTTTCTAGTTTCCATCTGACGACATTTGTTTTGTCACCGTGACCTTCATTGCACTAAGATGTATCTAATTACAGATTCCCAGAAAACTGTTTTAGCAAATTGATCACTGAAGAGAAACGTGTAACTCTGTGAGTTGCATTCCCACATGGCAATGCAGTTTCTCAGAAGGCTTCTTTCCTGTTTTGACCTGAGGATATTTCCTTTTTCATCATGTTCCCCAAAGGGCTCCCAAATATCACTTTACAGAATAGACGACAACAGTGTTAGCAAACTGGTCCAAGAAGGGGAGGGTAGAACTCTGTGTGATGAAGTCACACATCAGAAAGCAATCTCTCAGAAAATTTCTCTCTAGTTATTATGTGAAGATATTTCCTTTTACTCCTTGGGCCCCTAGGGGGCTCCCCAAATATCACTTTGCAGATTCCACGAAAAGAGGGTTAGCAACTGCTTCCTGAGGTCTAAGGTGTAACTCTGTGAGATGAAGTCACAGATCAGAAGGAAGTTCCTCAGAAAGCTTCTTTCACAGTTGAACTGATGATAATTCCTTTATCAGCGTAGCCCTCAATGCGATCAAAAGATGCCTTTCTCAGGTTCCTCAAAGACAGTGTTAATGGACTGCTCCACGAAACATAAGTGTAACACTGTGGGATGAATTCACACATCACCACAGAAGTTTCTAAGAAAGCTTCTTTGTAGTTTTCCTCTGAAGATACTTCCTTTGTCATCGTAAGCTTCATTGTGCTTAGAAGTATCCCATTGCCGATGTCCAGAAAACTTTGTTAGCAAACTGATCCCTGAATAGAAAAGTGTATCTCTGTGAGTTGCATTCACACATGGCAATGTAGTTTCTCAGAAGGCTTCTTTCCAGTTTTGATCTGAGGATATTTCCTTTTTCACCATAGTCCTCAATGAGCTCCCAAATATCACTTTGCAGAATCCACGAAACAGTGTTAGCAAACTGTTCCAAGAGGGAAGGGTGGAACTCTGTGTGATGAAGTCACACATCAGAAAGCAATCTCTCAGAAAGCTTCTCTCTAGTTATTATCTGAGGATATTTCCTTTTTCACTATGTTCCCATATGGCTCCCAAATATCCCTTTGCAGAGTCCACGACAACAGTGTTAACAAACTGTTCCAAGAAGGGACGGGTGGAACTCTGTGTGATGAAGTCACACATCAGAAAGCAATCTCTCAGAAAGCTTCTCTCTAGTTATTATCTGAGGATATTTCCTTTTCACCATGTTCCCCTATGGACTCCCAATATCCCTTTGCAGAATGAACGACAACAGTGTTACCAAAATGTTTCGGGAAGGGAAGGGTGGAACTCTGTGTGATGAATTCACACATCAGAAAGCAATCTCTCAGAAAGCTTCTCTCTAGTTATTATCTGAGGATATTTCCTTTTTCACCATGTTCCCCTATGGGCTCCCAAATATCACTTTGCAGAATGAACGACAACAGTGTTAGCAAAATGTTCCAAGAAGGGACACGTGGAACTCTGTGTGATGAATTCACACATCAGAAAGCAATCTCTCAGAAAGCTTCTCTCTAGTTATTATGTGAGGATATTTCCTTTATCACCATCGGCCCCTATGGGCTCCCAAATATCACTTTGCAGATTCCACGAAAAGAGTGGTAGCAAACTGCTTCCTGAGGTCTAAGTTGTAAGTTTGTGAGATGAATTCACAGATCACAACGAAGAACCTCAGACAGCTTTTTTCAAGTTTTGAATGTATGATATTTCCTTTATCAGCGTAGGCCTCAATACGATCCAAAGAAGCCCTTCTCAGGTTCCTCAAAGACAGTGCTAATGGACTGCACCACGAAACATAAATGTAACTCTGTGAGATGAATTCACTTATTACCAAGAAGTTCCTAGGAAAGCTTCTTTCTAGTTTCCATCTGACGACATTTGTTTTGTCACCGTGAGCTTCATTGCGCTAAGATGTATCTAATTGCAGATTTCCAGAAAACTGTTTTAGCAAATTGATCACTGAAGAGAAACGTGTAACTCTGTGAGTTGCATTCCCACATGGCAATGCAGTTTCTCAGAAGGCTTCTTTCCTGTTTTGATCTGAGGATATTCCTTTTTCACCATAGGCCTCAATGAGCTCCCAAATATCACTTTGCAAAATCCACGACAACAGTGTTAGCAAACTGATCCAAGAAGAGAATGGTGGATCTCTGTGTGATGAAGTCACACATCAGAAAGCAATCTCTCAGAAAGCTTTTCTCTAGTTATTATGTGAGGATATTTCCTTTTTCACCATGTTCCCCAAAGGGTTCCCAAATATCACTTTACAGAATACACGACAACAGTGTTAGCAAACTGGTCCAAGAAGGGGAGGGTAGAACTCTGTGTGATGAAGTCACACATCAGAAAGCAATCTCTCAGAAAATTTCTCTCTAGTTATTATGTGAGGATATTTCCTTTTACTCCTTGGGCCCCTAGGGGCTCCCAAATATCACTTTGCAGATTCCACGAAAAGAGGGTTAGCAACTGCTTCCTGAGGTCTAAGGTGTAACTCTGTGAGATGAAGTCACAGATCAGAAGGAAGTTCCTCAGAAGCTTCTTTCACCTTTTGAACTGATGATAATTCCTTTATCAGCGTAGCCCTCAATGCAATCAAAAGATGCCTTTCTCAGGTTCCTCAAAGACAGTGTTAATGGACTGCTCCACGAAACATAAGTGTAACACTGTGGGATGAATTCACACATCACCAAGAAGTTTCTAAGAAAGCTTCTTTGTAGTTTTCCTCTGAAGATACTTCTTTGTCATCGTAAGCTTCATTGTGCTTAGAAGTATCCCATTGCCGATTTCCAGAAAACTTTGTTAGCAAACTGATCCCTGAATAGAAAAGTGTAACTCTGTGAAATGAATTCACAGATCAGAAAGAAGTTTCTTAGAAAGCTTCTTTCACGGTGTGAACTGATGATATTTCCTTTATCAGCGTGGGCCTCAATAGAATCCTTAGAAGCCCTTCTCAGTTTCCTCAAAGACAGTGTTAATGGACTGCTCCACGAAACATAAGTGTAACTATGTGACATGAATTCACACATCACGAAGAAGTTCCTAGGAAAGCTTCCTTTTTCCTTTTTCTTTTTTTTTTCCTGTTTGTCATTTGTATAACTTATTTTTTTTTATTATACGTTAAGTTTTACGGTACATGCGCATAATGTGCAGGTTTGTTACATATGCATAATTATGCCATGTTGGTGTGCTGCACCCATCAACTCGTCAGCACCCATCAATTCATCATTTGCATCACGTATAACTCCCCAATTCAATACCTCCTTCCTCCCCCCTCCCCATGATATGCCCCAGTGTGTGATGTTCCCCTTCCCGAGTCCACTTGATCTCATTGTTTAGTTCCCACTTATGAGTGAGAACATGCGGTGTTTGGTTTTCTCTTCTTGTGATAGTTTTCTATAAATGATGGTTTCCAGCTGCATCCATGTCCCTACAAAGGATGCAAACTCATCCTTTTTTATGGCTGCATAGTATTCCATGGTGTATATGTGCCACATTTTCTTTTCTTTTTTTTTTTTTTTTTTTGAGACGGAGTCTCGCTCTGTCACCCAAGCTGGAAAGCTGGAGTGCAGTGGCCAGATCTCAGCTCACTGCAAGCTCCGCCTCCCGGGTTCCTGCTATTCTCCTGCCTCAGCCTCCCGAGTAGCTGGGACTACAGGCGCCCGCCACCTCGCCCGGCTAGTTTTCTATATTTTTTAGTAGAGACGGGGATTCACCATGTTAGCCAGGATGGTCTCGATCTCCTGACCTTGTGATCCGCCCGCCTCGGCTTCCCAAAGTGCTGGGATTACAGGCTTGAGCCACCGCGCCCGGCCGTGCCACATTTTCTTAATCCAGTCTGTCACAGATGGACATTTGGGTTGATTCCAAGTCTTCGCTATTGTGAATAGTGCCGCAATAAGCATACGTGTGCATGTGTCTTTGTAGTAGAATAATTTATAATCCTTTGGATATATGCCCAGTAGTGGGATGGCTGGGTCATATGGTACGTCAAGTTCTAGATACTTGAAGAATTGCCATACTATTTTCCATAATGGTTGACTTGTTTACAATCCCACCAACAGTGTAAAAGTGTTCCTATTTCTCCACATCCTCTCCAACACCTGCTGTTTCCTGACTTCTTAATGATTGCCATTCTAACTGGTGTGAGATGGTATCTCATTGTGGTTTTGATTTGCATTTCTCTGATGGCGAGGGATGATGAGCATTTTTTCATGTGTCTGTTGGCTGTATGAATGTCTTCTTTTGAGAAATGTCTGTTCATATCCTTTGCCCACTTTTTGATGGGGTTGTTTGTTTTTTTCTTGTATATTTGTTTGAGTTCTTTGTAGATTCTGGATATTAGCCCTTTGTCAGATGAGTAGCTCGCAAAAATTTTCTCCCATTCTGTAGGTTGCCTGTTCACTCTGATGGTAGTTTCTTTTGCTGTGCAGAAGCTCTTTAGTTTAATTAGATCCCATTTGTCAATTTTGGCTTTTGCTGCCGTTGCTTTTGGTGTTTTAGACATGAAGTCCTTGCCCATGTCTATGTCCTGAATGGTACTACCTAGATTTTCTTCTAGGGTTTTTATGGTATTAGGTCTAACATTTAAGTCTCTAATCCATCTTGAATTAATCTTCGTATAAGGGGTAAGGAAAGAATCCAGTTTCCGCTTTCTACTTATGGCTAGCCAATTTTCCAAGCACCATTTATTAAATAGGGATTCCTTTCCCCATTTCTTGTTTCTCTCAAGTTTGTCAAAGACCAGATGGCTGTAAATGTGCGGTATTATTTCTGAGGACTCTGTTCTGTTCCATTGGTCTATAGCTCTGTTTTGGTACCAGTACCATGCTGTTTTGGTTACTGTAGCCTTGTAGTACAGTTTGAAGTCAGGTAGCGTGACGCCCCCAGCTTTGTCCTTTTGCCTTAGGATTGCCTTGGCAATGCGGCCTCCTTTTTGGTTCCATATGAAGTTTAAAGCAGTTTTTTCCAATTCTATGAAGAAACTCATTGTTAGCTTGATGGGGATGGCATTGAATCTATAAATAACCTTGGGTAGTGTGGCCATTTTCACGATATTGATTCTTCCTATCCATGAGCATGGTATGTGCTTCCATTTGTTTGTGTCCTCTTTGATTTCACTGAGCAGTGGTTTGTAGTTCTCCTTGAAGAAGTCCTTTACATCCCTGGTAAGCTGGATTCCTAGGTATTTTATTCTCATTGAAGAAATTGTGAATTTAAGTTCATTCCTTATTTGGCTCTCTGCTTGTCTGTTACTGGTGTATAAGAATGCTTGTGATTTTTGCACATTAATTTTGTATCCTGAGACTTTGCTGAAGTTGCTTATCAGCTTAAGGAGATTTGGGGCTGAGACAATGGGGTTTTCTAAATATACAATCATGTCATCTGCAAACAGGGACAATTTGACTTCTTCTTTTCCTAACTGGATACCCTTGATTTCTTTCTCTTGCCTGATTGCCCTAGCCAGAACTTCCAAGACTATGTTGAATAGGAGTGGTGAGAGAGGGCATCCCTGTCTTGTGCCAGTTTTCAAAGGGAATTTTTCCAGTTTTTGCCCATTCAGAATGATATTAGCTGTGGGTTTGTCGTAAATAGCTCTTATTATTTTGAGGTACGTTCCATCAATACCGAATTTATTGAACGTTTTTAGCATGAAGGGCTGCTGAATTTTGTCAAAAGCCTTTTCTGCATCTATTGAGATAATCATGTGGTTCTTGTCTTTGTTTCTGTTTATATGCTGGATTACGTTTATTGATTTGCGAATGTTGAACCAGCCTTGCATCCCAGGGATGAAGCCCACTTGAAGATGGTGGATAAGCTTTTGGATGTGCTGCTGAATCCGGTTTGCCTGTATTTCATTGAGAATTTTTGCATCGATGTTCATCAGGGATATTGGTCTAAAATTCTCTTTTTTTGTTGTGTCTCTGCCAGGCTTCGGTATCAGGATGATGTTGGCCTCATAAAATGAGTTAGGGAGGATTCCCTCTTTTTCTATTGATTGGAATAGTTTCAGAAGGAATGTTACCAGCACCTCCTTATACCTCTGGTAGAATTCAGCTGTGAATCCATCTGGTCCTGGACTTTTTTTGGCGGGTAGGCTATTAATTGTTTCCTCAATTTCAGAGTCTGCTATTGGTCTCTTCAGGGATTCAACTTCTTCCTGGTTTAGTCTTGGGAGAGTGTAAGTGTCCAGAAAAATATCCATTTTTCTAGATTTTCTAGTTGATTTGCATAGAGGCATTTATAGTATTCTCTGATGGTTGTTTGTATTTCTGTGGGGTCAGTGGTGACACCCCTTTACCATTTTTTTTTTTTTTGCATCTCTTTGATTCCTCTCTCTTTTGTTCTTTATTAGTCTTGCTAGTGGTCTGTCAATTTTGTTGATCTTTTCAAAAAACCAACTCCTGGATTCATTGATTTTTTGGAGGACTTTTTGTGTCTCTATCTCCTTCAGTTCTGTTCTGATCTTAGTTATTTCTTGCCTTCTGCTAGCTTTTGAATGTGTTTGCTCTTGCCTCTCTAGTTCTTTTAATTGTGATGTGAGAGTGTCAATTTTAGATCTTTCCTGCTTTCTCTTGTGGGCATTTAGTGCTATAAATTTCCCTCTACACACTGCTTTAAATGTGTCCCAGAGATTCTAGTATGTTGTATCTTTGTTCTCATTGGTTTCAAAGAACATCATTATTTCTGCTTTCCTTTCGTTATGTACCCAGTAGTCATTCAGGAGCAGGTTGTTCAGTGTCCATGTAGTTGAGCGGTTTTGATTGAGTTTCTTAGTCCTGAGTTCTAGTTTGATGGCACTGTGGTCTGAGAGACAGTTTGTTATAATTTCTGTTCTTGTACATTTGTTGAGGAGTGCTTTACTTCCAATTATGTGGTCAATTTTGGAATAAGTGCGATGTGGTGCTGAGAAGAATGTATATTCTGTTGATTTGGGGTGGAGAGTTCTATAGATGTCTATTAGGTCCACTTGGTGCAGAGATGAGTTCAATTCCTGGATATCCTTGTTAACTTTCTGTCTCGTTGATCTGTCTAATGTAGACAGTGGAGTGTTGAAGTCTCCCATTATTATTGTATGGGAGTCTAAGTCTCTTTGTAAGTCTCTAAGGACTTGCTTTATGAATCTGGGTGCTCCTGTATTGGGTGCATATATATTTAGGAGAGTTAGCTCTTCCTGTTGAATTCATCCCTTTACCATTATATAATGGCCTTCTTTGTCTCTTTTCTTCTTTGATGGTTTAAAGTCTGTTTTATCAGAGACTAGGATTGTAACCCCTGCTTTTTTTTGTTCTCCATTTGCTTGGTAGATCTTCCTCCATCCCTTTATTTTGAGCCTATCTATGTCTCTGCATGTGAGATGGGTCTCCTGAATACAGCAGACTCATGGGTCTTGACTCTTTATCCAGTTTGCTAGTCTGTGTCTTTTAATTGGAGCATTTAGTCCATTTACATTTAAGGTTAGTATTGTTATGTGTGAACTTGATCCTGTCATTATGATATTAACTGGTTATTTTTCTCGTTAGTTGATGCAGTTTCTTCCTAGCCTCGATGGTCTATACATTTTGGCATGTTTTTGCAATGGCTGGTACTGGTTGTTTCCTTTCCATGTTTAGGGCTTCCTTCAGGGTCTCTTGTAAGGCAGGCTTGGTGGTGACAAAATCTCTAAGCATTTGCTTATCTGTAAAGGATTTTATTTCTCCTTCACTTATGAAACTTAGTTTGGCTGGATATGAAATTCTGGGTTTAAAATTCTTTTCTTTCAGAACGTTGAATATTGGCCCCCACTCTCTTCTGGCTTGTAGAGTTTCTGCCGAGAGATCTGCTGTTAGTCTGATGGGCTTAGCTTTGTGGGTAACCCGACCTTACTCTCTGGCTGCCCTTAAGATTTTTTCCTTCATTTCAACTTTGGTGAATCTGGCAATTATGTGTCTTGGAGATGCTCTTGTCGAGGAGTATCTTTGTGACGTTCTCTGTATTTCTTGAATTTGAATGTTGGCCTGCCCTTCTAGGTTGGGGAAGTTCTCCTGGATGATATCCTGAAGAGTGTTTTCCAACTTGGTTCCATTTTCCCCCTCACTTTCAGGCACCCCAATGAGACGTAGATTTGGTCTTTTTACATAATCCCATACTTCTTGCAGGCTTTGTTCATTTCTTTTTGTTCTTTTTTTCTTTTGGTTTCTCTTCTCGCTTCATTTCATTGATTTGATCCTCAATCGCTGATACTCTTTCTTCCAGTTGATCGAGTCGGTTACTGCAGCTTGTGCATTTGTCACGTATTTCTCGTGTCATGTTTTTCATCTCTGTCATTTCGTTTATAATCTTCTCTGCATTAATTAGTCTAGCTGTCAGTTCTTCCACTCTTTTTTGAAGATTTTTAGTTTCTTTGCTCTGGGTGCGTAATTCCTTCTTTAGCTCTGAGAAGTTTGATGGACTGAAGCCTTCTTCTATCATCTCGTCAAAGTCATTCTCTGACCAGCTTTGATCCGTTGCTGGCGATGGGCTGCACTCCTTTGCAGGGGGAGATGCGCTCTTATTTTTTGAATTTCCAGCTTTTCTGCCCTGCTTCTTCCCCATCTTTGTGGTTTTATCTGTCTCTGGTCTTTGATGATGGTGACGTACTAATGGGGTTTTGGTATAGGTGTCCTTCCTGTTTGATATTTTTCCTTCTGACAGTCAGAAGGACCCTCTGTTGGTCTGTTGGAGATTGCTTGATGTCCACTCCTGACCCTGTTTCCCTGGGTATCAGCAGCAGGTAGTTGCCGAAGATAGAATATTGCTGAACAGCGAGTGTACCTGTCTGATTCTTCCTTTGGAAGTTTCCTCTCAGGGGTGTACTCCACCCTGTGAGGTGTGGGGTGTCAGACTGCCCCTAGTGGGGGATGTCTCCCAGCTAGGCTACTCAGGGGTCAGGGACCCACCTGAGCAGGCAGTCTGTCCGTTCTCAGATCTCAACCTCCACATTGGGAGATCCACAGCTCTCCCCAAAGCTGTCAGACAGAGTCGTTCGAGTCTGCACCGGCCCCCGCTGCTTCTCCTGTTGGTCTTCAGCTGTGCGCTGTCCCCAGAGGTGGAGACTACAGAGACAGGCTGGCTTCCTTGAGCTGCTGTGAGCTCCACCCAGTTCGAGCTTCCCAGCGGCTTTGTTTACCTACTTAAGCCTCAGCAATGGCGGGCGCCCCTCCCCCAGCCTCGCCACTGCCTGCAAATAGATCACCGCAGACAGCTGTGTTAGCAGTGAGGGAGGCTGCATGGGCGTGGGACCCTCCCGGCCAGGAGTGGGATACACTCTCCTGGTGTGCCTGTTTGCTAAAAGCACAGTATTGGGGTGGGAGTTACCCGATTTTCCAGGTGTTTTGTGTCTCAGTTCCCCTGGGTAGGAAAACGGATTCCCTTCCCTTTTGCGCTTCCAGGTAAGGCGATGCCTCACCCTGCTTCAGCTCTCGCTTGTCAGGCTGCAGCAGCTAACCAGCACCGATTATCCGGCACTCCCTAGTGAGATGACCCCAGTACCTCAGTTGAAAATACAGAAATCACCTGTCTTCTGTGTCGCTCGCGCTGGGAGTTGGAGACTAGAGATGTTCCTATTCGGCCATCTTGCTCCGCCCCTCGGATACCTCCTTTTTCACCATGGGCCCCTATGGGCTCCCAAATATCACTTTGCAGAATCCACGACAACAGTGATAGCAAACTGTTCCAAGAAGGGAAGGGTGGAACTCTGTGTGTTGAAGTCACACATCACAAAGCATCTCTCAGAAAGCTTCTCTCTAGTTATGATGTGAGGATATTTCCTTTTTCACCATGGGACCCTATGGGCTCCCAAATATCACTTTGCAGAATTGACGACAACAGTGCTAGCAAACTGTTCCAAGAAGGGAAGGGTGGAACTCGGTGTGATGAAGTCACACAACTGAAAGCAATCTCTGAGAAAGCTTCTCTCTAGTTATTATCTGAGATTATTTCCTTTTTCACCATGGGCCCTTATGGGATCCCAAATATCACTTTGCAGATTCCACGAAAAGAGTTTTAGCAAACTGCTTCCTGAGGTGTAAGTTGTAACTCTGTGAGATGAATTCACAGATCAGAAAGAAGTTTCTCAGAAAGCTTCTTTCACGTTTTGAGCTGAGGATATTTCCTTTATCAGCATAGGACTGAATACGATCCAAAGAAGCCATTTTCTGTTTCCTAAAAGACAGTGTTAATGGACTGCTCCACGAAACATAATTGTAACTCTGTGAGATGAATTCTCAAATCACCAAGAAGTTTCTACAAAATCTTCTTTCTAGTTTTCATCTGAGGATATTTCTTTTGTCACCGTAAGCTTCATTGCACTAAGAAATATCCCATTGCAGATTTCCAGAAAACTCTGTTAGGAAACTGATCACTGAAGAGAGACGTGTAACAATGTGAGTTGCATTCACACATGGCAATGCAGTTTCTCAGAAGGATTCTTTCCAGTTTTGATCTGAGGATATTTCCTTTTTCACCATAGCCCTCAATGAGCTCCCAAAGATCACTTAGCAGAATCCAAGATAACAGTGTTGGCAAACTGTTCCAAGAAGGAAAGGGTGGAACTCTGTGTGTTGAAGTCACACGTCACAAAGCAATCTCTCCGAAAGCTTCTCTCTAGTTATTATCTGAGGATATTTCCTTTTTCACCATGTTCCCCGATGGGCTCCCAAATATCACTTTGCAGAATGAACGACAACAGTGTTAGCAAAATGTTCCAAGAAGGGACGGGTGGAACTCTGTGTGATGAAGTCACACATCAGAAAGCAATCTCTCAGAAAGCTTCTCCCTAGTTATTATCTGGGGATATTTCCTTTTTCACCATGGGCCACTATGGACTCCCAAATATCACTTTGCAGTTTCCACGAAAAGAGTGTTAGCAAACTGCTTCCTGAGTTCTAATGTGGAACACTGTCAGATGAATTCCCAGATCCGAAAGTTTCTCAGAAAGGTTCTTTCACGTTTTGAAGTTTTGATATTTCCTGTATCAGCGTAGGCCTCAATAAGATCCAAAGAAGCCCTTCTCAGGTTCCTCAAAGACAGTGTTAATGGACTGCTCCATGAAACATAAGTGTAACTCTGTGAGATGAATTCACACATCCCCAAGAAGTTTCTAAGAAAGCTTCTTTCTACGATGGCCAAATAGGAACAGCTCCAGTCTCCAACTCCCAGCGCGAGCGACACAGAAGACCAGTGATTTCTGCATCTTCAACTGAGGTACTGGGGTCATCTCACCAGTTAATGCTGGACAATCGGTGCTGGTCAGTTGCTGCAGCCTGACCAGCGAGAGCTGAATCAGAGGGAGGCATCGCCTCACCTGGGAAGCGTAAGGGGGAAGGGTATCCCTTTTTCTAGCCAGGGGAACTTGAGACACACATCACCTGGAAAATCGGGTAACTTCCACGCCAATACCGCGCTCTAAGCAAACGGGCACACCAGAAGAATATATCCCTCACCTGGCCGGGAGGGTCCCACGACCACGGAGCCTCCCTCTTTTTTAACACAGCAGTCTGCAGCGATCTGACCGCGAGGCAGCAGCGAGGCTGGGGGAGGGGCGCCCGCCATTGATGAGGCTTAAGTAGTTAAACAAAGCCGCTGGGAAGCTCGAACTCGGTGGAGCTCACAGCAGCTCAAGGAAACCTGCCTGTCTCTATAGACTCCACCTCTGGGGGTAGGGCTCAGCTAAAAAAACAACAGGGGAAGCAACAGAGGCCTGAGCAGACGTGAACGACTCTGTCTGAAAGATTTGAAGAGAGCAGTGGATCTCCCAACACGGATGTAGAGATCTGAGAATGGACAGACTGCGTGCTCAAGTGGGTCACTGACCCCTGAGTAGCCTCACTGGGAGACATCCCCCACTAGGGGCAGTCTGACAGGCCACACCTCACAGGGTGGAGTACACCCCTGAGATGAAGCTTCTAAAGTAAGAATCAGACAGGTACACTCGCTGTTCAGCAATATTCTATCTTCTGCAAACTTTGCTGCTGATACCCAGGCAAAGAGGGTCTGGAGTGGACCTCAAGCAATCTCCAACTGACCTACAGCTGAGGGTCCAGACTGTCAGAAGGAAAACTATCAAACAGGAAGGACACCTATACCAAAACCCCATCAGTACATCACCATCATCAAAGACGAGAGACAGATAAGACCACAAAGAAGGGGAAAAAGCAGGGCAGAAAAGCTGGAAATTCAAAAAATAAGAGCGCATCTCCCACTGCAAAGGAGTGCAGCCCATCGCCAGCAACGGATCGAAGCTGGTCAGAGAATAACTTTGACGAGATGAGAGAAGAAGGCTTCAGTCCATCAAACTTCTCAGAGCTAAAGGAGGAATTACGTACCCAGCGCAAAGAAACTAAAAATCTTGAAAAAAGAGTGGAAGAATTGACAGCTAGACTAATTAATGCAGAGAAGATCATAAACTGAAATGACAGAGATAAAAACCATGACACGAGAAATACATGACAAATGCACAAGCTTCAGTAACTGACTCGATCAACTGGAAGAAAGAGTATCAGCGATTGAGGATCAAATCAATGAAATGAAATGAGAAGAGAAACCAAAAGAAAAAAGAAGAAAAACAAATGAACAAAGCCTACAAGAAGTATGGGATTATGTAAAAAGACCAAATCTACGTCTCATTGGGGTGCCTGAAAGTGAGGGGAAAATGGAACCAAGTTGGAAAACACTCTTCAGGATATCATCCAGGAGAACTTCCCCAACCTAGTAGCGCAGGCCAAGATTCAAATTCAGGAAATACAGAGAACACCACACAGATACTCCTCGAGAAGAGCAACTCCAAGACACATAATTGCCAGATTCACCAAAGTTGAAATGAAGGAAAAAATGTTAAGGGCAGCCAGAGAGAAAGGTCGGGTTACCCACAAAGGGAAGCCAATCAGACTAACAGCAGATCTCTCGGTAGAAACTCTACAAGCCAGAAGAGAGTGGGGGCCAATATTCAATGTTCTTAAAGAAAAGAATTTTCAACCCAGAATTTCATATCCAGCCAAACTAAGTTTCATAAGTGAAGGAGAAATAAAATCCTTTACAGATAAGCAAATGCTTAGAGATTTTGTCATCGCCAGGCCTGCCTTACAAGAGACCCTGAAGGAAGCCCTAAACATGGAAAGGAACAACCAGTAAAAGCCATTGCAAAAACATGCCAAAATGTATAGACCATCGAGGCTAGGAAGAAACTGCATCAACTAATGAGCAAAATCACCAGTTAATATCATAATGGCAGGATCAAGTTCACACATAACAATATTAACCTTAAATGTAAATGGACTAAATGCTCCAATTAAAAGACACAGACTGGCAAACTGGATAAAGAGTCAAGACCCATCAGTCTGCTGTATTCAGGAGACCCATCTCACATGCAGAGACATACATCGGCTCAAAATAAAGGGATGGAGGAAGATCTACCAAGCAAATGGAGAACAAAAAAAAGCAGGGGTTGCAATCCTAGTCTCTGTTAAACAGACTTGAAACCATCAAAGATCAAAAGAGACAAAGAAGGCCATTACATAATATTAAAGGGATGAATTCAACAGGAAGAGCTAACTCTCCTAAATATATATGCACCCAATACAGGAGCACCCAGATTCATAAAGCAAGTCCTTAGAGACTTACAAAGAGACTTAGACTCCCATACAATAATAATGGGAGACTTCAACACTGCACTGTCAACATTAGACAGATCAACAAGACAGAAAGTTAACAAGGATATCCAGGAATTGAACTCATCTCTGCACCAAGCAGACCTAATAGACATCTATAGAACTCTCCACCCCAAATCAACAGAATATACATTCTTCTCAGCACCACATCACACTTATTCCAAAATTGACCACATAATTGGAAGTAAAGCACTCCTCAGCAAATGTAAAAGAACAGAAATTATAACAAACTGTCTCTCAGACCACAGTGCAATCAAACTAGAACTCAGGACTAAGAAACACAATCAAAACCGCTCAACTACATGGAAACTGAAAAACCTGCTCCTGAATGACTACTGGGTACATAACGAAATGAAGGCAGAAATAAAGATGTTCTTTCAAACCAAAGAGAACAAAGATACAACATACCAGAATCTCTGGGACACATTTAAAGCAGTGTGAGAGGGAAATTTATAGCACTAAATGCCCACAAGAGAAAGCAGGAAAGATCTAAAATTGACACTCTAACATCACAATTAAAAGAACTAGAGAGGCAAGAGCAAACACATTCAAAAGCTAGCAGAAGGCAAGAAATAACTAAGATCAGAGCAGAACTGAAGGAGATAGAGACACAAAAACCCTCCAAAAAATCAATGAATCCAGGAGTTGGTTTTTTGAAAAGATCAACAAAATTGACAGACCGCTAGCAAGACTAATAAAGAAGAAAAGAGAGAGGAATCAAATAGATGCAATGAAAACTGAAAAAGGGGATATCACCACCCACACCACAGAAATACAAACAACCATCAGAGAATACTATAAACACCTCTACGCAAATCAACTAGAAAATCCAGAAGAAATGGATAATTTCCTGGACACTTACACTCTCCCAAAACTAAACCAGGAAGAAGTTGAATCCCTGAATAGACCAATAGCAGGCTCTGAATTTGAGGCAACAATTAATAGCCTACCCACCAAAAAAATCCAGGACCACATGGATACTCAGCTGAATTCTACGAGAGGTACAAGGAGGAGCTGATACCATTCCTTCTGTAAATATTCCAATCAATAGAAAAAGAGGGAATCCTCCCTAACTCATTTTATGAGGCCAACATCATCCTGATAGCAAAGCCTGGCAGAGACACAACAATAAAAGAGAATTTTAGACCAATATCCCTGATGAACATCGATGCAAAAATCCTCAATAAAATACTGGCAAACCGTATTCAGCAGCACATCAAAAAGCTTATCCACCATGATCAAGTGGGCTTAATCCCTGGGATGCAAGGCTGGTTCAACATTCGCAAATCAATAAACATAATCCAGCATATAAACAGAACCAAAGTCAAGAACCACATGATTATCTCAATAGATTCATAAAAGGCTTTTGACAAAATTCAACAGCCCTTCATGCTAAAAACGCTCAATAAATTCGATATCGATGGAACGTACCTCAAAATAATAAGAGCTATTTATGACAAACCCACAGCTAATATCATACTGAATGGGCAAAAACTGGAAAAATTCCCTTTGAAAACTGGTACAAGACAGAGATGCCCTCTCTCACCACTCCTATTCAACATAGGGTTGGAAGTTCTGGCTAGGGCAATTAGGCAAGAGAAAGAAATCAAGGGTATTCAGTTAGGAAAAGAAGAAGTCAAATTCTCCCTGTTTGCAGATGACATGATTGTATATTTAGAAAACCCCATCGTCTCGGCCCAAAATCTCCTTAAGCTGATAAGCAACTTCAGCAAAGTCTCAGGATACAAAATTAATGTGCAAAAATCACAAGCATTCTTATACACCAGTAACAGAGAAGCAGAGAGCCAAGTCAGGAATGAACTTCCATTCACAATTGCTTCAAAGAGAATAAAATACCTAGGAATCCAACTTACAAGGGATGTAAAGGACCTCTTCAAGGAGAACTACAAACCACTGCTCAGTGAAATCAAAGAGGAAACAAACAAATGGAAGCACATACCATGCTCATGGATAGGAAGAATCAATATCGTGAAAATGGACATACTGCCCTAGGGTATTTATAGATTCAATGCCATCCCCATCAAGCTACCAATGAGTTTCTTCACAGAATTGGAAAAAACTGCTTGAAAGTTCATATGGAACCAAAAAAGAGCCCACATTGCCAAGACAATCCTAAGGCAAAAGGACAAAGCTGGAGGCGCCACGCTACCTGACTTCAAACTCTACTACAAGGCTACAGTAACCACCACAGCATGGTACTAGTAAAAAAACAGAGCTGCAGACCAATGGAACAGAACAGAGTCCTCAGAAATAATACCACACATCTACAGCCGTCTGATCTTTGACAAACCTGAGAGAAACAAGAAATGGGGAAAGGATTCCCTATTTAATAAATGGTGCTGGGAAAATTGGCTAGCCATATGTAGAAAGCTGAAACTGGATCCTTTCCTTACTCCTTATACGAAGATTAATTCAAGATGGATTAGAGACTTAAATGTTAGACCTAATACCATAAAAACCCTAGAAGAAAACCTAGGGAATACCATTCAGGACATAGGCATGGGCAAGGACTTCATGTCTAAAACACCAAAAGCAACGGCAGCAAAAGCCAAAATTGACAAATGGGATCTAATTAAACTAAAGAGCTTCTGCACAGCAAAAGAAACTACCATCAGATTTAGCAGGCAACCTACAGAATGGGAGAAAATTTTTCAACCTACTCATCTGACAAAGGGCTAATATCCAGAATCTACAAAGAACACAAACAAATATACAAGAAAAAAACAAACAACCCCATCAAAAAGTGGGCAAAGGATATGAACAGACATTTCTCAAAAGAAGATATTCATACAGCCAACAGACACATGAAAAAATGCTCATCATCACTCGCCATCAGAGAAATGCAAATCAAAATCACAATGAGATACCATCTCACACCAGCTAGAATGGCAATCATTAAAGAATCAGGAAACAACAGTTGTTGGAGAGGATGTGGAGAAATAGGAACACTTTTACACTGTTGGTGGGATTGTAAACTAGTTCAACCATTATGGAAAACAGTATGGCAATTCCTCAAGGATCTAGAACTAGATGTACCATATGACCCAGCCATCCCACTGCAGGGTATATACACAAAGGATTATAAATTATTCTACTACAAAGACACATGCACACGTATGTTTATTGCGGCACTATTCACAATAGCAAAGACTTGGAATCAACCCAAATGTCCATCTGTGACAGATTGGATTAAGAAAATGTGGCACATATACACCATGGAATACTATGCAGCCATAAAAAAGGATGAGTTTGCGTCCTTTGTAGGGACATGGATGCAGCTGGAAACCATTATCTTAGCAAACTATCAGAAGAAGAGAAAACCAAATACCACATGTTCTCACTCATAGGTGGGAACTGAACAATGAGATCACTTGGACTTGGGAAGGGGAACATCACACACCGGGGCCTATCATGGGGAGGGGAAGGGGGGAGGGATTGCATTGGGGAGTTATACATGATATAAATGAAGAATTGATGGGTTCTGACGAGTTGATGGGTGTAACACAACAACATGGCACAAATATACATATGTAACAAACGTGCAAGTTATGCACATGTACCCTAGAATTTAAAGTATAATAAAAAGAAAAAAAAAACGGAAAAAAAGAAATGAATCCCTCAGAAAGCTTCTCTCTGGTTATTATGTGAGGATATTTCCTTTTTCACCATGGGACCACATGGGCTCCCAAATATCACTTTGAAGAATCCACGACAATAGTGTTAGCAAACTGTTCCACGAAGGGAAGGGTGGAACTCTGTGTGATGAAGTCACACATCAGAAAGCAATCTCTCAGAAAGCTTCTCTCTAGTTATTATCTGAGGATACTTCCTTTTTCACAACTGGCTCCTATGGGCTCACAAATATCACTTTGCAGATTCCACGAAAAGAGTGTTAGCAAACTGCTTACAGAGGTCTATGTTGTAACACTGTGAGATGAATTCACAGATCGGAAAGAAGTTTCTCAGAAAGCTTCTTTCACGTTTTGAACTGATGATATTTCCTTTATCAGCGTAGGCCTCAATACGTTCCAAAGAAGCCCTTCTCAGGTTCCTCAAAGACAGTGTTAATGGACTGCTCCACGAAACATAAATGTAACTCTGTGAGATGAATTCACACATCACCAAGAAGTTTCTAAGAAAGCTTTTTCTAGTTTTCATCTGAGGATATTTCCTTTGTCACCGGAGGCTTCATTGCGCCAAGAAGTATCCCATTGCAGATTTCCAGAAAACTGTGTTAGCAAACTGATCACTGATGAGAAACCTGTAACTCGGTGAGTTGCATTCACACATGGCAATGCAGTTTCTCAGAAGGCTTCTTTCCAGTTTTGATCTGAGAATATTTCCTTTTTCACCATAGCCCTCAATGAGCTCCCAAATATCACTTTGCAGAATCCACGACAACAGTGTTAACAAACTCTTCCAAGAAGGGAAGGGTGGAATTCGGTGTGATGAAGTCACACATCAGAACGCAATCTCTCAGAAAGCTTCTCTCTTGGTATTATGTGAGGATATTTCCTTTCTCACCATGGGCCCCTATGGGCTCCCAATATCACTTTGCAGAATCCAATACAACAGTGTTAGCAAACTGCTTCAAGAAGGGAAGGGTGGAACTTTCTGTGATGAAGTCAGACATCAGAAAGCAATCTCTCAGAAACCGTCTCTCTAATTATTATGGCAGGATATTTCCTTTTTCTCCAGGGCCCCTATGGGCTCCGAAATAACACTTTGCAAATTCCACGAAAAGAGTGTTAGCAAACTGCTTCCTGAGGTCTATGGTATAACTCTGTGAGATGAATTCACAGATCAGAAAGAAGTTTCTCAGAAAGGTTCTTTCACGTTTTGAACTGAGGATATTTCCTTTATCAGCTTAGGCCTCAATACGATCCAAAGAAGCCCTTCTCAGGTTCCCCAAAGACAGTGTTAACGGACTGCTCCACGAAACATAAGTGTAACTCTGTGAGATAAATTCACACATCACCAAGAAGTTTCTAAGAAAGCTCCTTTCTAGTTCTCATCTGAGGATATTTTTTTTTTCACCGTAAGCTTCGCTGCACTAAGAAATATCCCATCGCAGATTTCCAGAAAACTGTGTTAGCAAACTGATCACTGAAGAGAAACGTGTAACTCTGTGAGTTGCATTCACATATGGCAATGCAGTTTCTCAGAAGGCTTCTTTCCAGTTTTGATAGGAGGATATTTCCTTTTTCACCGTAGCGCTCAATGAGCTCCCAAATATCACTTTGCACAATCCACAACAACAGTGTTAGCAAACTCTTCCAGGAAGGGAAGGGTGGAACTCTATGTAATGAAGTCGCACATCAGAAAGAAATCTCTCAGAAAGCTTCTCCCTAGTTATTATGTGAGGATATTTCTTTTACACCATGGGCCCCTATGGGCTCCCAAATATCAGTCTGCAGATTCCACGAAAAGAGTGGTAGACAACTGCTTCCTGAGGTCTAAGGTGTAACCCTGTGAGATGAATTCACAGATCACAAAGAAGTTTCTCAGAAAACTTCTTACACGTTTTGAACTGATGGCATTTCCTTTATCAGCATAGGCCTCAATGAGATCCAAAGAAGCCCTTCTCAGGATCCTCAAAGACACTGTTAATGGACTAGTCCACGAAACATAAGTGTAACTCTGTGAGATGAATTCAGACATCACTAAGAAGTATCTAAGAAAGGTTCTTTCAATTTTCATCTGAGGATATTTCCTTTGTCACTGTAAGCTTCACTGCACTAAGAAGTATCCCATTGCACATTCCCAGAAAAATTTGTTAGCACACTGATCACTGAAGAGAAACATGTAACTCTGTGAGTTGCATTCCCATATGGCAATGCAGTTTCTCAGAAGGCTTCGGTCCAGTTTTGATCCGGGGATATTTCCTTTTTCACAATAGCCCTCAATGAGCTCCCAAATATCACTTTGCACAATCCACGACAACAGTGTTAGCAAACTGTTCCAAGAAGGGAAGGGTGGAACTCTGTGTGATGAAGTCACACATCAGAAAGCAATCCCTCAGAAAGCTTCTCTCTAGTTATTATGTGAGGATATTTCCTTTTTCACCATGGGCCCCTATGGGCTCCCAAATATCACTTTGCACAATCCACGACAACAGTGTTAGCAAACTGTTCCAAGAAGGGAAATGTGAAACTCTGTGTGATGAAGTCACACATCGGAAAGCAATCTCTCAGAATGCTTCTCTCTAGTTATTATCTGAGGATATTTCCTTTTTCACCATGGGCCCCTATGGGATCCCAAATATCACATTCCAGATTCCACGAAAAGAGTGTTAGCAACCTGCTTCCTGAGGTCTAAGGTGTAACTGTGTGAGAAGTATTCACAGAGCAGAAAGAAGTTTCTCAGAAAGCTTCTTTCACGTTTTGAACTGATGATATTTCCTTTATCAGCGTAGGCATCAGTACGATAAAAGGAAGCCCTTCTCAGTTGTCTCAAAGACAGTGTTAATGGACTGCTCCACGAAACATAAGTGTAACTCTGTGAGATGAATTCACACATCACCAAGAAGTTTCTAAGAAACCTTATTTCTATTTCCATCTGAGGATATTTCCTTTGTCACTGTAAGCTTCATTGCGCTAAGAAGTATCCGATTGCACATTTCCAGAAAACTTTGTTAGCAAACTGATCACTGAAGAGAATCCTGTAACTCCGTGAGTTGCATTCACATATGGCAATGCAATTTCTCTGAAGGCTTCTTTCCAGTTTTGATCTGAGGATATTTCCTTTTTCACCATATCCCTCAATGAGCTCCCAAATATCACTTTGCAGAATCCATGACAACAGTTTTAGCAAACTGTTCCAAGAAGGGAAGGGTGGAACTCTGTGTGATGAAGTCATACATCAGAAAGCAATCTCTCAGAAAGCTTGTCTCTATTTATTATCTGAGGATATTTCCTTTTACACCAGGGGCCCCTATGGGCTAACAAATATCACTTTGCGGAATTCACGACAAGAGTGTTAGCAAACTGTTCCAAGAAGGGAAGGGTGGAACTCTATGTGATGAAGTCGCACATCAGAAAGAAATCTCTCAGAAAGCTTCTCCCTAGTTATTATGTGAGGATATTTCCTTTTACACCATGGGCCTCTATGGGCTCCCAAATATCACTTTGCAGATTCCACGAAAAGAGTGTTAGCAAACTGCTTTCCTGAGGTCTAAGGTGTAACTCTGTGAGATGAATTCACAGATCAGAAAGTAGTTTCTCAGAAAACTTCTTTCACGTATTGAACTGATGATATTTCCTTTATCATAGTAGGCCTCAATGAGATCCAAAGAAGCCCTTCTCAGGATCCTCAAAGACCGTGTTAATGGACTACTCCATGAAACATAAGTGTAACTCTGTGAGATGAATTCAGACTTCACCAAGAAGTTTCTAAGAAAGGTTCTTTCAATTTTCATCTGAGGATATTTCCTTTGTCACTGTAAGCTTCACTACACTAAGAATTATCCCATTGCACATTTCTAGAAAAATTTGTTAGCAAACTGATCACTGAAGAGAAACGTGTAACTCTGTGAGTTGCATTCCCATGTGGCAATGTAGTTTCTCAGAAGACTTCTATCCAGTTTTGATCTGGGGATATTTCCTTTTTCACAATAGCCCTCAATTCACTCCCAAATATCACTTTGCAGAATCCACGACAACAGTCTTAGCACACTGTTCCAAGAAAGGAAGGGAGGTACTCGGTGTGATGAAGTCACACATGAGAAAGCAATCTCTCAGAAAGCTTCTCTATAGTTATTTTGTGAGGATATTTCCTTTTTCACCATGGAACCATATGGGCTTCTAAATATCACTTTTCAGAATCACAACATCAGAGTTAGCAACTGTTCCAAGATGGGAAGTGTGGAACTCTGTGTGATGAAGTCACATATCAGAAAGCAATCTCTCAGAAAGCTTTCCTCTAGTTATAATGTGAGGATATTTCCTTTTTCACCATGGGCCCCTATGGGCTCCCCATATCATTTTGCAGAATCACGACAAGAGTGTTAGCAAACTGTTCCAAGAAGAGAAAGGTGGAACTCTGTGTGATGAAGTCACACATCAGAAAGCAATCTCTCAGAAAGCTTCTCTCTAGTTATTATGTGAGGATAATAACTTTTTACCAAGGGCACCTAGGGCTCCCAAATATAACTTTGCAGTTTCCACGAAAAGAGTGTTAGCAAACTGCTTCCTGATGTCTAAATTGTAACTCTGAGACATGAATTCACGAATCAAAAAGAAGTTTCTCAGAAGGCTTCTTTCACGTTTTGAACTGATTATATTTCCTTTATCAGCATAGGCCTAAATGCGATCCAAAAAGCCCTTCTCAGTTTCCTCAAAGACAGTGTTAATGGCCTGCTCCACGAAACATAAGTGTAACTCTGTGAGATGAATTCACACATCACCAGGAAATTTCTAAGAAAGCTTCTTTCTAGTTTTCATCTGTGGATATTTCTTTTGTCACCGTAAGGTTCATTTCGCTATGAAGTATCTAATTGCAGATTTCCAGAAAACTGTGTTAACAAACTGATCACCGAAGAGAAACGTGTAACTCTGTGAGTTGCATTCACACATGGCAATGCAGTTTCTCAG
>NC_044569.1:57915724-57945934 GCF_007565055.1 Rhinopithecus roxellana | reverse complement strand
ATTAGTGAGGCCTTAATGCGATCCAAAGGAGAACTTCTGGTTCCTCAAACCCGTGTGAAGGACTGTCCACGACGCCACATAAGTGTAACTTGTGAGATGAATTCACACATCACCAAGAAGTTTCTAGGAAACCTTCTTCTAGTTTTCGTCTGAGGATATATCCTTTGTCACCATAAGCTTCAGTGCGCTAAGAAGTATCCCATTACAGATTTCCAGAAAACTGTTTTAGCAAACTGGTCACTGACGAGAAAAGTGTAAGTCTGTGAGTTGCATTCACAAATGGCAATGCAGTTTCTCAGAAGGCTTCTTTCCAGTTTTGATCTGAGGATATTTCCTTTTTCACCATAGCCCTCAATGAGCTTCCAAATATCACTTTACAGAATCCACGACAACAGTGTTGCAAAACTGTTCCAAGAAGGAAAGGGTGGAAATCTATGTGATGAAGTCACACATCAGAAAGCAATCTCTCAGAAAGCTTCTCTCTAGTTATTATCTGAGGATATTTCCTTTTTTACCATGGGCCCCTGTGGGCTCCCAAATACCTCTTAGCAGATTCCATGAAAAGACTGTTAGCAAACAGCTTCCTGAGGTCTAAGATGTAAGTCTGTGAGATGAACTCACTGATCAGAAAGAAGTTTCTCAGAAAGCTTCTTTCACGTTTTGATATGATGAAATTTTCCTTTATCAGCGTAGGCCTCAATGCGATCCAAAGAAGTCCTTCTCAGGTTCCTCAAAGAGAGTGTTAATGGACTGCTCCACGAAACATAAGTGTAACTCTATGAGATGAATTCACACATCACCAAGAGGTTTCTAAGAAAGCTTCTTTCTAGTTTTCATCTGAGGATATTACCTTTGTCACCTTATGCTCCATTCCGCTAAGAAGTATCCTATTTCAGATTTCCAGAAAACTGTGTTAGCCAACTGAACACTGAAGACAAACCTGTAACTGTGAGTTGCATTCACACATAGCAATGCAGTTTCTCAGAAGGCTTCCTTCCAGTTAAGGTCTGAGTATATTTCCTTTTTCACCATATCCCTCAATGAGCTCCCAAATATCACTTTGCAGAATCCCCGACAACAGTGTCAGCAAACTGCTCCAAGAAAGGAAGGATGGAAGTCTTTGTGATGAAATCACACATCAGAAAGCAATCTCTCAGAAAGCTTCTCTCTAGTTATTATCTGAGGATATTTCCTTTTTCACCATGGGCCCCTATGGGTTCCGAAATATCACTTTGCAGATTCCGCGAAAAGACTGTTAGCAAACTGCTTCCTGAGGTCTAAGTTGAAACTCTGTGAGATGAATTCGCAGATCAGAAAGAAGTTTCTCAGAAAGTTTCTTTCACATTTTGAACTGATAATATTTCCTTTATCAGCATAGGCCTCAATGCGATCCAAAGAAGCCCTTCTCTGGATCCTCAAAAAAAGTGTTAATGGACTGCTCCACACAACATAAGTGTAACTCTGTGAGATGAATTCACACATCACCAAGAAGCTTCTAAGAAAGCTTCTTTCTCATTTTCATCTGAGAGTATCGCCCTTGTCACCGTAAGCTTCATTGCGCTAAGAAGTAATCCATTGCAGATTTCCAGAAAACTGTGTTAGCAAACTGATCAATGAAGAGAAACGTGTAACTCTGTGAGTTGCATTCACACATGGCAATGTAGTTTCTCAGAAGGCTTCTTTCCAGTTTTAATGTGAGGATATTTCCCTTATCACCATAGTCCTCAATGATCTCCCAAAAATCACATTGCAGAATTCACGACAACAGTGTTAGCACACTGTTCCAAGAAGGGAAGGGTGGAACTCTGTGTGATGAAGTCACACATCAGAAAACAATCTCTCAGAAAGCTTCTCTCTAGTCATTATGTGAGAATATTTCCTTTTTCACCATGGGCCCCTAAGGGCTCCCAAATATCACTTTGCATTTTCCAAGAAAAGAGTGTTAGCAAACTGCTTCCTGAGGTCGAAGTTGTAAGTCTGTGAGATGAACTCACTGATCAGAAAGAGGTTTCTCTGAAAGCTTCTTTCACGTTTTGAACTGATGAAATTTCTTTTATCAGCGTAGGCTTCAATGAGATCCAAAGAAGCCCTTCTCAGGTTCCTCTAAGACAGTGTTAATGGACTCCCTCTCGAAACATAAGTGTAACGCTGTGAGATGAATTCACACATCACCAAGAAGTTTCTAAGAAAGCTTCTTTCTAGATCTCATCTGAGGATATTTCCTTTGTCACCGTAAGCTTCATTGCACTATGAAGTATCTAATTGCAGATTTCCAGAAAACTGTGTTAACAAACTGATCAGTGAAGAGAAACGTGTAACTCTGTGAGTTGCATTCACACATGGCAATGCAGCTTCTCAGAAGGCTTCTTTCCAGTTTTAATCTGAGGATATATCCTTTTTCACCATAGCCCTCAATGAGCTCCCAAATATTACTTTGCAGAATCCACGACAACAGTGTTATCAAACTGTTCCAAGAAGGGAAGTGTGGAACTCTGTGTGATGAAGTCACACATCAGAAAGCAATCTCTCAGAAAGCTTCTCTCTAGGTATTATGTGAGGATACTTCCTTTTTCACCATGGGCTCCTATGTGCTCCCAAATATCACTTTTCAGAATCCACGACAACAGTGTTAGCAAACTGTTCCAAGAAGGGAAGTTTGGAACTCTCTGTGATGAAATCACAAATCTGAAAGCAATCTCTGAGAAAGATTCTCTCTAGTTATTATCTGAGGATATTTCCTTTTTCACCATGGGCCGCTAAGGGCTCCCAAATATCACTTTGCAGGATCCACGACAACAGTGTTAGAAAGCTGCTCCAAGAAGGGAAGGGTGGAAATCTGTGTGATGAAATCACACATCAGAAAGCAATCTCTCAGAAGGCTTCTCTCTGGTTATTATGTGAGGATATTTTCATTTTCACCATGGGCCCCTATGGGCTCCCAAATATCACTTTGCAGAATCCACGACAAAAGTGTGAGCAAATTGTTCCAAGAAGGGAAGAGTTGAACTTTGTGTGATTAAGTCACACATCAGAAAGCAATCTCTCAGAAAGCTTCGCTCTAGTTATTATCTGAGGATATTTCATTTTTATCCATGGGCCCCTATGGGCTCCCAAATATCACTTTGCAGATTCCACGACAAGATTGTTAGGAAACTGCTTCTGAGGTTTAAGTTGTAACTCTGTGAGATGAATTCACAGGTCAGAAAGAAGGTTCTCAGAAAGCTTCTTTCACGTTTTGAACGGATGGTATTTCCTTTATCATCATAGGCCTCAATTCGATCCAAAGAAGCCCTTCTCAGTTTCCACAAAGACAGTGTTAATGGACTGCTCCAAGAAACATAAGGGTAACTCTGAGAGATGAATTCACGCATCACCAAGATGTTTCTAAGAAATATTTTTCTATTTTTCTTCTGAGGATATTTCCTTTGTAACCAAAAGCTTCATTGCCCTAAGAAGTATCTCATTGCAGATTTCCAGAAAACTGTGTTAGCAAACTGATCACTGAAGAGAAACGTGTAACTCTGTGAGTTGCATTCACACATGGCAATGCAGCTTCTCAGAAGGCTTCTTTCCAGTTTTAATCTGAGGATATATCCTTTTTCACCATAGCCCTCAATGAGCTCCCAAATATTACTTTGCAGAATCCACGACAACAGTGTTATCAAACTGTTCCAAGAAGGGAAGTGTGGAACTCTGTGTGATGAAGTCACACATCAGAAAGCAATCTCTCAGAAAGCTTCTCTCTAGTTATTATGTGAGGATATTTCCTTTTTCACCATGGGCCCCAATGGGCTCCCAAATATCACTTTGCAGTATCCACGACAACAGTGTTAGCAAACTGTTCCAAGAAAGGAAGGGTGGAACTCTGTGTGATGAAGTCACGCATCAGAAAGCAATCTCTCAGAAAGCTTCTCTCTAATTATTATCTGAGGATATTTCCTTTTTCACCATGGGCCACTACTGGGCTCCAAAATATCAGTTTGCAGATTCCACGAAAAAGGGTAAGCAAACTGCTCCCTGATGTCTAAATTGTAACTTTGTGACATGAATTCACAGATCAAAAGAAGTTTCTCAGAAGGCTTCTTTCACGTTTTGAACTGATTATATATCCTTTATCAGCATAGGACTCAATGCGATCCAAAAAGCCCTTCTCCTGTTCCTCAAAGACAGAGTTCATGTACTGCTCCACGAAACATAAGTGTAACTCTGTGAGATGAATTCACACATCACCAAGAATTTTCTAAGAAAGTTTCTTTCTACTTTTCATCTGAGGATATTTCTTTTGTGACCGTAAGCTTCATTCCGCACAAAAGTATCCCATTGCAGATTTCCAGAAAACTGTGTTAGCAAACTGACAACTGAAGAGGAACGTGTAACTCTGTGAGTTGCATTGACACATGGCAATGCAGTTTCTCAGAAGGCTTCTTTGCAGTTTTGATCTGAGGATATTTCCTTTTTCATCAAAGCCCTCAATGAGCTCCCAAATATAACTTTGCAGAATCCACGACAACAGTGTTAGCAAACTGTTCCAAGAAGGGAAGGGTGGAACTCTGTGTGATGAAGTCACAAATCAGAAATCAATCTCTCATAAAGCTTCTCTCTAGTTATTATCTGAGGATATTTCCTTTTTCACCATGGGCCCCTATGGGCTCCGAAATATCATTTTGTAGATTCCACGAAAAGGGTGTTAGCAAACTGTTTCCCGAGTTCTAAGTTGTAACTCAGTGAGATGAATTCACAGATCAGAAAGAAGTTCCTCAGAAAGCTTCTTTCACGTTTTGAACTGATGATATTTCCTTTGCCAGCGTAGGCCTCAATGCGATCCAAAGAACCCCTTCGTAGGTTCCTCAAAGAGAGTGTTAATGTACTGTTTCAAGAAACATATGTGTAATTCTGTGAGATGAATTCACATACCACCAAGAAGTTTCTAAGAAAGCTTCTTTCAATTTTTCATATGAGGATATTTCCTTTTTCACCGTAAGCTTCATTGCGCTGAGAAGTATCCCATTGCATATTTCCAGAAAACTGTGTTAGCAAATTGATGACTGAAGCTCTGTGAGATGCATTCACACATGGCAATGCAGTTTCTCAGAAGGCTTCTTTCCAGTTTTGATCTGAGGATATTTCCTTTTTCACCATAGCCCTCAATGAGCTCGCAAATATCACTTTGTAGAATCCAAGACAACAGTGTTAGCAAACTGTTCCAAGAAGGGAAGGGTGGAACTCTGTGTGATGAAGTCACACATCAGAAAGCAATCTCTCAGAAAGCTTCTCTCTCGTTATTATGTGAGGATATTTCCTTTTACGCCATGGGCCCCTATGGGCTCCCAAATATCACTTTGCAGAATCCACGACAACAGTGTTAGCAAACTGCTTCCTGAGGTCTAAGTTGTAACTCTGTGAGAAGAATTCACAGATCAGAAAGAGGTTTCTCAGAAAGCTTCATTCACATTTTGAACTGATGATATTTCCTTTATCAGTGTAGCCCTCAATACAATCCAGGAAGCCCTTCTCCAGTGCCTCAATGTCAGTGTTCATGTACTGCTCCACGAAACATAAGTGTAACTCTATGAGTTGAATTCACACATCACCAAGAATTTTCTAAGAAGGCTGCTTTCTAGCTTTCATCTGAGGATATTTCCTTTGTCACCGTAAGCATCATTCCTCTAAGAAGTATCTCATTGCAGATTTCCAGAAAACGTTTTTAGCATACAGATCACGGAAGAGAAATGTGTAACTCGGTGAGTGCCATTCACACATGGCAATGCAGTTTCTCAGAAGGCTTCTTTCCAGGTTTGATCTGAGGATATTTCCTTTTCCACCATAGTGCTCAATGAGCCCCCAAATATCACTTTGCAGAATCCACGACAAGAGTGTTAGGAAACTGTTCAAAGAAGGGAACGGTGGGACTCTGTGTGATGAAGTCACACACCAGAAAGCAATCTCTCTGAAACCTTCTCTCTAGTTATTATTTGAGGATACTTCTTTTTTCACCATGGGCCCCTATGGGCTCCCAAATATCACTTTGAAGAATCCAAGACAACAGTGTTAGCAAACTGTCCCAAGAACATAAGGGTGGAAATCTTTGTGATGAACTCACACATCAGAAACCAATCTCTCAAAAAGCTTCTTTCTAGTTATTATGTGAGGACATTTCCTTTTTCAACTTGGGCCCCTATGTCTTCCAAATATTACTTTGCAGAATCCACGACAGCATGGTTCAGAAACTGTTCCAAGAAGGGAAGTGTGGAACGCTGTGAGATGAATGCACAAATCATTAAGAAATCTCTCAGAAAGCTTCACTCTAGTTATTATCTGAGGATATTTCCTTTTGCACCAGGGGGCCCCTATGGACTCCCAAATATCACTTTGCAGATTCCACGAAAATAGTGTTAGCAAACTGCTTCCTGAAGAATAAGGTGTAACTCTGTGAGATGAATTCACAGATCAGAAAGAAGTTTCTTAGAAAGCTTCTTTCACGTTTTGAACTGATGATATTTCCTTTACCAGCGTTGGTCTCAATGCGATCCAAAGAAGACCTTCTCAGGGTCCTCAAAGACAGTGTTAATGGACTACTCCATGAAACATAAGTGTAAGTCTGTGAGATGAATTCACACATCATCAAGAAGATTCTAAGAAAGCTTCTTTCTAGTTTTCATCTGAGGATATTTCCTTTGTCCCCGTAAGCTTCATTGCGCTAAGAAGTAACCCAATGCAGATTTCGAGAAAACTTTGTTAGCAAAATGATCACTGAATAGAAACGTGTAACTCTGTGACCTGCATTCACACATGGCAATGCAGTTTCTCTGAAGGCTTCTTTCCAGTTTTGATCTGAGGATATTTCCTTTTTCACCATTGCCCTCAACGAGCTCCCAAATATCACTTTGCAGAACCCACGACAACAGTGTTAGCAAACTGTTCGAAGAAGGGAAGGGCGGAACTCTGTGTGGTGCAGTCACACATCAGAAAGCAATCTCTCAGAAAGCTTCTCTCTATTTATTATGTTGGGATGTTTCCATTTTCAACATGGGCCCTTATTGTCTCCCAAATATCACTGTCCAGAATACACGACAACAGTGTACGCAAACTGTTCTAAGAAGGGAAGGGTGGAACTCTGTGTGATGAAGTCACACTGCAGAAAGCAATCTCTCAGAAAGCTTCTCTCTAGTTACTATCGGAGGATATTTCCTTTTCCACCATGGGCCCCTATGGTCTCCCAAATATCACTTTACAGAATCCACGACAACAGTGTTAGCAAACTATTCTAAGAAGGGAAGGGTGGAACTCTGTTTGATGAAGTCACACATCAGAAAGCAATCTCTCAGAAAGCTTCTCTCTTGTTATTATCCGAGGATATTTCCTTTTTCACCATGGGCCCCTATGGACTCCCAAATATCAGTTTGGAGATTCCATGAAATGAGTGTTAGCAAACTGCTTCTTGAGGTCTAATATGTAACTCTGTGAGACGAATTCGCAGTGTTAATGGACTGGTCCACTAAACAAATGTGTAACTCTGTGAGATGAATTCACACATCACTAAGAAGTTTCTAAGAAAGCTTCTTTCTAGTTTTCATCTGAGGATATTTCCTTTGTCACCGTAAGCTTCATTGCGCTAAGATGTATCCCATTGCAGTTTTCCAGAAAACTGTGTTAGCAAACTGATCACTGAAGACAAACTTGTAATTTTGTGAGTTGCATTCACACATGGCAAAGAAGTTTCTCAGAAGGCTTCTTTCCAGTTTTGATCTGAGGATACTTCCTTTTTCACCGTTGCCCTCAATGAGCTCCCAAGTATCACTTTGCAGAATCCATGACAACAGTGTTAGCAAACTGTTCCAAGAAGGGAAGTGTGGAAATCTGTGTGATGAAGTGACACATCAGAAAGCAATCTCTCAGAAAGCTTCTCTCTAGTTATTAAGTGAGGATATTTCCTTTTTCTCCATGGGCCCCTATGGGCTCCCAAATATCACTTTGCAGCTTCCACAAAAACAGTGTTAGCAAACTACTTCCTGAGGTCTAAGTTGTAACTCTGTGAGATGAATTCGCACATCAGAAAGAAGATTCTCAGAAAGTTTCTTTCACGTTTTGAACTGACGATATTTCCTTTATCAGCATAGGCATCACCACGATCCAAAGAAGCCCTTTTCAGGTTCCTCAAAGACAGTGTTAATGGACTGTTCCATGAAACATAATTGTAACTCTGTGTGATGAATTCAAATATCACCAAGAATTTTCTAAGAAAGCTTCTTTCTAGTTTTCATCTGAGGATATCTCCTTTGTCACCATAAGCTTCATTGCGCTATGAAGTATCCAATTGCAGATTTCCAGAAAACTGTGTTAGCAAACTGATCACTGAATAGAATCGTGTAACTCTGTGAGTTGCATTCACGCATGGCAATGCAGTTTCTCAGAAGGCTTCTTTACACTTTTGATCTGAGGATATTTCCTTTTTCACCGTATCCCTCAATGAGCTCCCAAATATCACGTTGCAGAATCCACGACAACAGTGTTAGCAAACTGTTCCCGGAAGGGAAGGTGGAACTCTGTGTGATGAAGTCACACATCAAAAAGCAATCTTTCAGGAAGCTTCTCTCTATTTATTATGTGAGGATATTTCCTCTTTCACGATGGGCCCCTATGGGCTCCAAATATCACTTTGCAGATTCCACGAAAAGAGTGTTAGCAAACTGACTCTCGTTATCTAAGTTGTTACTCTGTGAGATGAATTCACAGATCAGAAAGAAGATTCTCAGAAAGCTTCTTTCCCGTTTTCAACGCATGATATTTCCTTTATCAGCGTAGGCCTCAATAGGATCCAAAGAAGCCGTTTTCAGGTTTCTCTAAAACAGTGTTAATGGACTCCTCCATGAAACGTAGGTGTAACTCTACAAGATGAATTCACATATGACCAAGAATTTTCTAAGAAAACTTCTTTCTAGTTGCCATCTGAGGATATTTCCTTTGTCACCGTAAGCTTCATAGCGCTAAGAAGTATCTAATTGCAGATTTCCAGAAAACTGTGTTAGCAAACAGACCACTGAAGAGAAACGTGTAACTCTGTGAGTTGCGTTCACACATGGGAATGCAGTTTCTCAGAAGGCTTCCTTCCAGTTTTGATCTGAGAATATTTCCTTTTTCGCCATCGCCCTTAATGAGCTCCCAAATATCACTTTGCAGAATCCACGACAACAGTGTTAGCAAACTGTTCCAAGAACGGAAGGGTGGAACTCTGTGTGATGAAGTCACACATCAGAAAGCAATCTCTCAGAATGCTTCCCTCTTGTTATTATGTGAAGATATTTCCTTTTTCACCATGGGCCCCTTAGGGCTCCCAAATATCACTTTGCAGAATCCACCAGAACGGTGTTATCAAGCTGTTCCAAGAAGTGAAGGTGGAACTCTGGGTGATGAAGTCACACATCAGAAAAGCAATCTCTCAGAAAGCTTCTCTCTAGTTTTTATCTGAGGATGTTTCCTTTTTCACCATGGGCCCCTACGGACTCCCAAATATCACTTTTCATATTACACGAAAAGAAAGTAAGCAAACTGCTTCCTGAGGTGTATGGTGTAACTCTGTGAGATGAAAGAACATATCAGAAAGAAGTTTCTCCAAATGCTGCTTTTAGGTTTTGAACGGATGATATTTCCTTGATCGGCGTAGGCCTCAATACGATCCAAAGAAGCCCTTCTCAGGTTCCTCAAAGACGGTGTTAATGGACTGCTCCAGGAAACCTAATTTTAACTCTGTGAGGTGATTTCACAAATCACAAAGATGTTTCTAAGAAACCTTCTTTCTAGTTTTCATCTGAGGATATTTCTTTTGTCTCCATAAGCTTCGTTGCGCTAAGAAGTATCCCATGGCAGACATCCAGAAAACTTTGCTAGCAAACTGACCACTGAAGAGAAAGGTGTAAGAATGTGGTTTGCATTCACACATGGCAGTGCAGTTTCTCAGAAGGCTTCTTTCCAGTATTGATCTGAAGATATTTCCTTTCTCACCATAGCCATCCATGAGCTCACAAATATCACATTGCAGAATATATGACAACAGTGTTAGCAAACTGTTCCAAAAAGGAGGCGTTGGAACTCTGTGTGATGAAGTCACACCTCAGAAAGCAATCTCTCACAAATCTTCTCTCTAATTCTTCACTGAGGATATTTCCTTTTTCACCATGGGCCCCTATGGGCTCCCAAATATCACTTTGCATATTCCACAAAAAGAGTGTTAGCAAACTGCTTCCTGAGTTCTAAGTTGTAACTGTGTGATATGAATTCACAGATCGCAAATAAGTTTCTCAGAAAGCTTCTTTCACGTTTTCAACTGACGATATTTCCTTTATCAGCGTAGGCCTCAATACGATCCAAAGAAGCCCTTCTCAGGTTCCTCAAAGACAGTGTTAATGGACTGCTCCACGAAACATAAGTGTAACTCTGTGAGATGAATTCACACATCATCAAGAAGTTTCTAAGAAAGCTTCTTTCTAGTTTACATGTGAGGATATTTCCTTTCTCACCGTAAGCTTCGTTGCGCTAAGAAGTATCCAATTGCAGATTTCCAGAAAACTGTGTTAGCAAACTGATCAATCAAGAGAAACGTGTAACTCTGTGAGTTGCATTCACACACGGCAATGCAGTTTCTCAGAAGGCTTCTTTCCAGTTTTGATCTGAGGATATTTCCTTTTTCACCATAGCCCTAAATGAGCTCCGAAATATCACTTTGCAGAATCGACAACAGTGTTAGCAACCTGTTCCAAGAAGGGAAGTGTGGAACTCTGTGTGATGAAGTCACACATCAGAAAGCAATCTCTCAGAAAGCTTCTCTCTAGTTACTATCGAGGATATTTCCTTTTTCACCATGGACCCCTATGGGCTCCTAAATATCACTTTGCATATTCCACGCAAAGTGTGCTAGCAAATTGCTTCCTGAGTTCTAAGTTGTAACTCTGTGAGATGAATTCACAGAACACAAAGAAGTTTCCCAGAAAGCTTCTATCATGTTTTGAACTGAGGATAATTCCTTTATCAGTGTAGGCCTTAATGCGATCCAAAGAAGACCTTCTCTGGTTCCTCAAACACAGTGTGAATGGACTGCTCCACGACGAAACATAAGTGTAACTCTGTGAGATGAATTCACACATCACCAAGAAGTTTCTAGGAAACCTTCTTTCTAGTTTTCGTCTGAGGATATATCCTTTGTCACCATAAGCTTCATTGCGCTAAGAAGTATCCCATTACAGATTTCCAGAAAACTGTTTTAGCAAACTGGTCACTGACGAGAAAAGTGTAAGTCTGTGAGTTGCATTCACAAATGGCAATGCAGTTTCTCAGAAGGCTTCTTTCCAGTTTTGATCTGAGGATATTTCCTTTTTCACCATAGCCCTCAATGAGCTTCCAAATATCACTTTACAGAATCCACGACAACAGTGTTGCAAAACTGTTCCAAGAAGGAAAGGGTGGAAATCTATGTGATGAAGTCACACATCAGAAAGCAATCTCTCAGAAAGCTTCTCTCTAGTTATTATCTGAGGATATTTCCTTTTTTACCATGGGCCCCTGTGGGCTCCCAAATACCTCTTAGCAGATTCCATGAAAAGACTGTTAGCAAACAGCTTCCTGAGGTCTAAGATGTAAGTCTGTGAGATGAACTCACTGATCAGAAAGAAGTTTCTCAGAAAGCTTCTTTCACGTTTTGATATGATGAAATTTCCTTTATCAGCGTAGGCCTCAATGCGATCCAAAGAAGCCCTTCTCAGGTTCCTCAAAGAGAGTGTTAATGGACTGCTCCACGAAACATAAGTGTAACTCTATGAGATGAATTCACACATCACCAAGAGGTTTCTAAGAAAGCTTCTTTCTAGTTTTCATCTGAGGATATTACCTTTGTCACCTTATGCTCCATTCCGCTAAGAAGTATCCTATTTCAGATTTCCAGAAAACTGTGTTAGCCAACTGAACACTGAAGACAAACCTGTAACTGTGAGTTGCATTCACACATAGCAATGCAGTTTCTCAGAAGGCTTCCTTCCAGTTAAGGTCTGAGTATATTTCCTTTTTCACCATATCCCTCAATGAGCTCCCAAATATCACTTTGCAGAATCCCCGACAACAGTGTCAGCAAACTGCTCCAAGAAAGGAAGGATGGAAGTCTTTGTGATGAAATCACACATCAGAAAGCAATCTCTCAGAAAGCTTCTCTCTAGTTATTATCTGAGGATATTTCCTTTTACACCATGGGCCCCTATGGGTTCCGAAATATCACTTTGCAGATTCCGCGAAAAGACTGTTAGCAAACTGCTTCCTGAGGTCTAAGTTGAAACTCTGTGAGATGAATTCGCAGATCAGAAAGAAGTTTCTCAGAAAGTTTCTTTCACATTTTGAACTGATAATATTTCCTTTATCAGCATAGGCCTCAATGCGATCCAAAGAAGCCCTTCTCTGGATCCTCAAAAAAAGTGTTAATGGACTGCTCCACACAACATAAGTGTAACTCTGTGAGATGAATTCACACATCACCAAGAAGCTTCTAAGAAAGCTTCTTTCTCATTTTCATCTGAGAGTATCGCCGTTGTCACCGTAAGTCTTTGCTATTGTGAATAGTGCCGCAATAAACATACGTGTACATGTGTCTTTGTAGTAGAATAATTTATAATCCTTTGGGTATATACCCAGTAGTGGGATGGCTGGGTCATATGGTACATCTAGTTCTAGATCCTTGAGGAATTGCCATACTGTTTTCCATAATGGTTGAACTAGTTTACAATCCCACCAACAGTGTAAAAGTGTTCCTATTTCTCCACATCCTCTCCAACACCTGTTGTTTCCTGACTTCTTAATGATTGCCATTCTAACTGGTGTGAGATGGTATCTCATTGTGGTTTTGATTTGCATTTCTCTGATGGCGAGTGACGATGAGCATTTTTTCATGTGTCTGTTGGCTGTATGAATATCTTCTTTTGAGAAATGTCTGTTCATATCCTTTCCCCACTTTTTGATGGGGTTGTTTGTTTTTTTCTCGTATATTTGTTTGAGTTCTTTGTAGATTCTGGATATTAGCCCTTTGACAGATGAGTAGGTTGCAAAAATTTTCTCCCATTCTGTAGGTTGCCTGTTCACTCTGATGGTAGTTTCTTTTGCTGTGCAAAAGCTCTTTAGTTTAATTAGATCCCATTTGTCAATTTTTGCTTTTGCTGCCGTTGCTTTTGGTGTTTTAGACATGAAGTCCTTGCCCATGCCTATGTCCTGAATGGTACTACCTAGATTTTCTTCTAGGGTTTTTATTGTATTAGGTCTAACATTTAAGTCTCTAATCCATCTTGAATTCATCTTCGTATAAGGGGTAAGGAAAGGATCGAGTTTCAGCTTTCTACTTATGGCTAGCCAATTTTCCCAGCACCATTTACTAAATAGGGAATCCTTTCCCCATTTCTTGTTTCTCTCAGGTTTGTCAAAGATCAGATGGCTGTAGATGTGTGGTATTATTTCTGAGGACTCTGTTCTGTTCCATTGATCTATATCTCTGTTTTGGTACCAGTACCATGCTGTTTTGGTGACTGTAGCCTTGTAGTATAGTTTGAAGTCAGGTAGCGTGACGCCTCCAGCTTTGTCCTTTTGACTTAGGATTGTCTTGGCAATGCGGGCTCTTTTTTGGTTCCATATGAACTTTAAAGCAGTTTTTTCCAATTCTGTGAAGAAACTCATTGGTAGCTTGATGGGGATGCCATTGAATCTATAAATAACCTTGGGCAGTATGGCCATTTTCACGATATTGATTCTTCCTATCCATGAGCATGGTATGTTCTTCCATTTGTTTGTGTCCTCTTTTATTTCGCTGAGCAGTGGTTTGTAGTTCTCCTTGAAGAGGTCCTTTACATCCCTTGTAAGCTGGATTCCTAGGTATTTTATTCTCTTTGAAGCAATTGTGAATGGAAGTTCATTCCTGATTTGGCTCTCTGCTTGTCTGTTACTGGTGTATAAGAATGCTTGTGATTTTTGCACATTAATTTTGTATCCTGAGACTTTGCTGAAGTTGCTTATCAGCTTAAGGAGATTTTGGGCTGAGACGATGGGGTTTTCTAAATATACAATCATGTCATCTGCAAACAGGGACAATTTGACTTCTTCTTTCCTAACTGGATACCCTTGATTTCTTTCTCTTGCCTGATTGCCCTAGCCAGAACTTCCAACACTATGTTGAATAGGAGTGGTGAGAGAGGGCATCCCTGTCTTGTGCCAGGTTTCAAAGGGAATTTTTCCAGTTTTTGCCCATTCAGTATGATATTAGCTGTGGGTTTGTCATACATAGCTCTTATTATTTTGAGGTACGTTCCATCAATACCGAATTTATTGAGCGTTTTTAGCATGAAGGGCTGTTGAATTTTGTCAAAAGCCTTTTCTGCATCTATTGTGACAATCATGTGGTTCTTGTCTTTGGTTCTGTTTATATGCTGGATTACGTTTATTGATTTGCGAATGTTGAACCAGCCTTGCATCCCAGGGATGAAGTCCACTTGATCATGGTGGATAAGCTTTTTGATGTGCTGCTGAATCCGGTTTGCCAGTATTTTATTGATAATTTTTGCATCAATGTTCATCAGGGATATTGGTCTAAAATTCTGTTTTTTTGATGTGTCTCTGCCAGGCTTTGGTATCAGGATGATGTTGGCCTCATAAAATGAGTTAGGGAGGATTCCCTCTTTTTCTATTGATTGGAATAGTTTCAGAAGGAATGGTACCAGCTCCTCCTTGTACCTCTGGTAGAATTCAGCTGTGAATCCATCTGGTCCTGGACTTTTTTTGGTGGGTAGGCTCTTAATTGTTGCCTCAATTTCAGAGCCTACTATTGGTCTATTCAGGGATTCAACTTCTTCCTGGTTTAGCCTTGGGAGAGTGTAAGTGTCCAGGAATTTATCCATTTCTTATAGATTTTCTAGTTGATTTGCGTAGAGGCGTTTATAGTATTCTCTGATGGTAGTTTGTATTTCTGTGGGGTCAGTGGTGATATCCCCTTTATCATTTTTTATTGCATCTATTTGATTCCTCTCTCTTTTCTTCTTTATTAGCCTTGCTAGCGGTCTGTCAATTTTGTTGATCTTTTCAAAAACCAACTCCTGGATTCATTGATTTTTTGGAGGGTTTTTTGTGTCTCTATCTCCTTCAGTTCTGCTCTGATCTGAGTTATTTCTTGCCTTCTGCTAGCTTTTGAATGTGTTTGCTCTTGCCTCTCTAGTTCTTTTAATTGTGATGTTAGAGTGTCAATTTTAGATCTTTCCTGCTTTCTCTTGTGGGCATTTAGTGCTATAAATTTCCCTCTACACACTGCTATAAATGTGTCCCAGAGATTCTGGTATGTTGTATCTTTGTTCTCATTGGTTTCAAAGAACATCTTTATTTCCGCTTTCATTTCGTTATGTACCCAGTAGTCATTCAGGAGCAGGTTGTTCAGTTTCCATGTAGTTGAGCGGTTTTGATTGAGTTTCTTAGTCCTGAGTTCTAGTTTGTTTGCACTGTGGTCTGAGAGACAGTTTGTTATAATTTCTGTTCTTTTACATTTGCTGAGGAGTGCTTTACTTCCAATTATGTGGTCAATTTTGGAATAAGTGCGATGTGGTGCTGAGAAGAATGTATATTCTGTTGATTTGGGGTGGAGAGTTCTATAGATGTCTATTAGGTCCGCTTGGTGCAGAGATGAGTTCAATTCCTGGATATCCTTGTTAACTTTCTGTCTCGTTGATCTGTCTAATGTTGACAGCGGAGTGTTGAAGTCTCCCATTATTATTGTATGGGAGTCTAAGTCTCTTTGTAAGTCTCTAAGGACTCGCTTTATGAATCTAGGTGCTCCTGTATTGGGTGCATATACATTTAGGAGAGTTAGCTCTTCCTGTTGAATTGATCCCTTTACCATTATGTAATGGCCTTCTTTGCCTCTTTTCATCTTTGATGGTTTCAAGTCTGTTTTATCAGAGACAAGGATTGCAACCCCTGCTTTTTTTTGTTCTCCATTTGCTTGGTAGATCTTCCTCCATCCCTTTATTTTGAGCCTATGTATGTCTCTGCATGTGAGATGGGTCTCCTGAATACAGCAGACTGATGGGTCTTGACTCTTTATCCAGTTTGCCAGTCTGTGTCTTTTAATTGGAGCATTTAGTCCATTTACATTTAAGGTTAATATTGTTATGTGTGAACTTGATCCTGCCATTATGATATTAACTGGTTATTTTGCTCGTTAGTCGATGCAGTTTCTTCCTAGCCTCGATGGTCTTTACATTTTGGCCTGTTTTTGCGATGGCTGGTACCGGTTGTTCCTTTCCATGTTTAGGGCTTCCTTCAGGGTCTCTTGTAAGGCAGGCCTGGTGGTGACAAAATCTCTAAGCATTTGCTTATCTGTAAAGGATTTTATTTCTCCTTCACTTATGAAACTTAGTTTGGCTGGATATGAAATTCTGGGTGTAAAATTCTTTTCTTTAAGAACGTTGAATATTGGCCCCCACTCTCTTCTGACTTGTAGAGTTTCTGCCGAGAGATCTGCTGTTAGTCTGATGGGCTTCCCTTTGTGGGTAACCCGACCTTTCTCTCTGGCTGCCCTTAAGATTTTTTCCTTCATTTCAACTTTGGTGAATCTGGCAATTATGTGTCTTGGAGTTGCTCTTCTGGAGGAGTATCTTTGTGGCGTTCTCTGTATTTCTTGAATTTGAATGTTGGCCTGCCCTACTAGGTTGGGGAAGTTCTCCTGGATGATATCCTGAAGAGTGTTTTCCAACTTGGTTCCATTTTCCCCCTCACTTTTAGGCACCCCAATCAGACGTAGATTTGGTCTTTTTACGTAATCCCATACTTCTTGCAGGCTTTGCTCATTTCTTTTTCTTCTTTTTTCTTTTGGTTTCTCTTCTCGCTTCATTTCATTCATTTGATCTTCAATCGCTGATACTCTTTCTTCCAGTTGATCGAGTCGGTTACTGAAGCTTGTGCATTTGTCACGTATTTCTCATGTCATGGTTTTCATCTCTGTCATTTCGTTTATGATCTTCTCTGCATTAATTAGTCTAGCTGTCAATTCTTCCACTCTTTTTTCAAGATTTTTAGTTTCTTTGCGCTGGGTACATAATTCCTCCTTTAGCTCTGATAAGTTTGATGGACTGAAGCCTTCTTCTCTCCTCTCGTCCAAGTCATTCTCTGACCAGCTTTGATCCGTTGCTGGCGATGGGCTGCGCTCCTTTGCAGGGGGAGATGCGCTCTTATTTTTTGAATTTCCAGCTTTTCTGCCCTGCTTCTTCCCCATCTTTGTGGTTTTATCTGTCTCTGGTCTTTGATGGTGGTGACGTACTGATGGGGTTTTGGTATAGGTGTCCTTCCTGTTTGATAGTTTTCCTTCTGACAGTCAGAAGGACTGTCTGTTGGTCTGTTGGAGATTGCTTGAGGTCCACTTCAGACCCTGTTTGCCTGGGTATCAGCAGCAGAGGTTGCCGAAGATAGAATATTGCTGAACAGCGAGTGTACCTGTCTGATTCTTCCTTTGGAAGTTTCCTCTCAGGGGTGTACTCCCCCCTGTGAGGTGTGGGGTGTCAGACTGCCCCTAGTGGCGGATTTCTCCCAGCTAGGCTACTCAGGGGTCAGAGACACACCTGAGCAGGCAGTCTGTCCGTTCTCAGATCTCAACCTCCACGTTGGGAGATCCACGGCTCTCCCCAAAGCTGTCAGACAGAGTCGTTCGCGTCTGCACTGGCTCCCGCTACTTCCCCTGTTGGTCTTCAGCTGTGCACTGTCCCCAGAGGTGGAGACTACAGAGACAGGCAGGCTTCCTTGAGCTGCTGTGAGCTCCACCCAGTTCAAGCTTCCCAGCGGCTTTGTTTACCTAGTTAAGCCTCAGCAATGGCGGGCGCCCCTCCCCCAGCCTCGCTGCTGCCTTGCGGATAGATCGCGGCAGACTGCTGTGTTAGCAGTGAGGGAGGCTTCGTGGGCGTGGGACCCTCCCGGCCAGGATTGGGATATATTCTCCTGGTGTGCCTGTATGCTTACAGCGCAGTATTGGGGTGGGAGTTACCCGATTTTCCAGGTGTTGTGTGTCTCAGTTCACCTTGCTAGGAAAACGGATCCCCTTGCCCCTTGCGCTTCCAGGTGAGGCAATGCCTCGCCCTGCTTCAGCTCTCGCTGGTCAGGCTGCAGCAGCTGACCAGCACCGATTGTCCGGCACTCCCTAGTGAGATGACCCCAGTACCTCAGTTGAAAATGCAGAAATCACCGGTCTTCTGTGTCACTCGCGCTGGGAGTTGGAGACTGGAGCTGTTCCTATTCGGCCATCTTACGTGTAAATCTTTGAGTTGCATTCACACATGGCAATGCGGTTTCTCAGAAGGCTTCTTTCCAGTTTTGTTCTAAGGATATTTCCTTTTTCATCTTAGACCTCAAGGAGCTCCCAAATATCACTTTGCAGAATCCACGACAACAGTGTTAGCAAACTGTTCCAAGAAGGGAAGGGTGGAACTCTGTGTGATGAAGTCACACATCAGAAAGCAAACTCTCAGAAAGCTTCTGTCTAGTTATTATGTGAGGATATTTCCTTTTCACCATGGGCCCCTATGGGCTCCCAAATATCATTTTGCAGAATCCACGACAACAGTGTTAGCAAGCTGTTCCAAGAAGGAAATCCTGGAACTCTGTGTGATGAAGTCACACATCAGAAAGCAATCTCATAGAAAGCTTCCCTCTAGTTATTATTTGAGGATATTTCCTTTTTCACCATGGGCCCCTATGGGCTCCCAATTATCACTTTGCAGATTCCACGAAAACAGTGTTAGGAAACTGCTTCCTGAGTTCTATGTTGTAACTCTGTGAAATGAATTCACAGATCAGAAAGAAGATTCTCAGAAAGTTTCTTTAACGTTTTGAACTGATGATATTTCCTTTATCAGCGTAGGTCTCAATACGATCCAAAGAAGCCCTTCTCAGTTTCCTCAAAGACAGTGTTAACAGACTGCTCCATGAAATATAATTCTAACTCTGTGAGATGAATTCACACATCACCAAGAAGTTTCTTAGAAACCTTCTGTGTAGTTCTCATCTGAGGATATTTTCTTTGTCACCCTTAGCTTCATTGCGCTAAGAAGTAGCCCATTGCAGATTTCCAGAAAACTGTGTTAGCAAACTGATCACTGAAGAGAAACGTGTAACTCTCTGAGTTGCATTCACACATGACAATGCAATTTCTCAGAAGTCTTCTTTCCAGTTTTGATCTGAGGATATTTCCTTTTTCACCATAGACATCAATGAGTTCTCAAATGTCACTTTGTAGAATCCAAGACAACAGTGTCAGCAAACTGTTCCAAGAAGGGAAAGGTGGAACCCTGTGTGATGAAGTCACACATCAGAAAGCAATCAATCAGAAAGCTTCTCTCTACCTATTATATGAGGATATTTCCTTTTTCACCATGGGCCCCTATGAGCTCCCAAATATCACTTTGCAGAATTGAAGACAACAGTGTTAGCAAACTGTTCCAAGAAAGGAAGGGTGGAACTCTGTGTGATGAAGTCACACATCAGAAAGCAATCCCTCAGAAAGCTTTTCTCTAGTTACTCTTTGAGGATATTTCCTTTTTCACCATGGGCCCCAATGGGCTCCCAAATATCACTTTGCAGAATCCACGACAACAGTGTTAGCAAACTGTTCTAAGAAGGGAAGGGTGGAACTCTGTGTAATGAATTCACGCATCAGAAAGCAATCCCTCAGAAAGCTTCTCTTTAGTTACTATTTGAGGATATTTCCTTTATCACCATGGGCCCCTATGGGCGCCGAAATATCACTTTGCAGATTCTACGAAAAGAGTGTTAGGTAACTGCTTCCTGAGGTCTAAGGTGAAACTCTGTGAGATGAATTCACAGATCAGAAAGAACTTTCTCAGTAATATTCTTTCACGTTTTGAACTGATGATATTTACTTTTATCAGCGTACGCCTCAATACGATCCAAAGCCCTTCGTAGTTTCCTCAAAGACAGTGTTAATGGACTGCTGACGAAACATAAGTGTAACTCTGTGAGATGAATTCACACATCACCAAGAAGTTTCTAAGAAAGCTTCTTTCTAGTTTTCATCTGAGGATATTTCCTTTCTCACCGTAAGCTTCATTGCGGCAAGAAATATTTAATTGCAGATTTCCAGAACTCTGTGTTAGCAAACTGATCACTGAAGAGAAACGTGTAATTCTTTGAGTTGCATTCACACATGGCAATGCAGTTTCTCAGAAGGGTTCATTCCTGTTTTGATCTGTGAATATTTCCTTTATCACCATAGCCCTCAATGAGCTCCCAAACATCACGTTGCAGAATCTTCGACAACAGATTTAGCAAACTCTTCCAAGAAGGCAAGGGTGGAACTTGGTGTGATGAAGTCCCACATCAGAAAGCAATCTCTCAGAAAGCTTCTCTGTAGTAATTATGTCAGGATATTTCCTTTTTCATCATGGGCCCCTATAGGCGCCCAAATATCACTTTGCAGAACCCACTACCACAGTGTTAGCAAAGTGTTCCAAGAAGGGAAGTGTGGAACTCTGTGTCATGAAGTCACACATCAGAAAGCAGTCTCTCAGAAAGCTTCTCTCTAGTTATTATCTGAGCTTATTTGGCTTTTCACCATGGGCCCCGATGGGCTACCATATATCAGTTTGCAGATTCCATGAAAAGATTGTTAGCAAACTTCTCATGAGGTCTAAGTTGTAACTCTGTGAGGAGAATTCACAGATCAGAAAGAAGTTTCTCAGAAAGCTTCTTTCAAATTTTGAACTGATGATATTTCCTTTATCAGCATAGGCCTCAAAGCGATCCAAAGAAGCCCTTCTCAGTTTCCTCAAAGACAGTGTTATTGGCTGCTCCACGAAACATAAGTGTACTTCGGTGAGATGAATTCACACATCACTGAGAAGTTTCTAAGAAAGCTTCTTTCTAGGATGGCCGAATAGGAATATCTCCAGTCTCCAACTCTCCGCACGAGCGACACAGAAGACCGGTGATTTCTGCATCTTCAACTGAGGTACTGGAGTCATCTCACTAGGGAGTGCCGGACAATCGGTGCTGGTCAGTTGCTGCAGCCTGGCCAGCGAGAGCTGAAGCAGGGCGAGGTATCGCCTCACCTGGGAAGCGCAAGGGGGAAGGATATCCCTTTTCCTAGCCAGGGGAACTGAGACACACAACACCTGGAAAATCGGGTAACTCCCACCCCAATACCGTGCTCTAAGCAAACGGGCCCACCAGAAGAATGTATCCCTCACCTGGCCGGGAGGGTTCCACGACCACGAAGCCTCCCTCATTGTTAACATAGCAGTCTGCGGAGATTTAACCGCGAGGCAGCAGCGAGGCTGGGGGAGGGCCGCCCGCCATTGTTGAGACTTAAATAGTTAAACAAAGCTGCTGGGAAGCTCGAACTGGGTGGAGCTCACAGCAGCTCAAGGAAACCTGCCTGTCTCTATAGACTCCACCTCTGGGGGCAGGGCTCAGCTAAAAAAACAACAGGGGAAGCAACAGAGGCCTGAGCAGACGTGAAGGACTCTGTCTGACAGCTTTGAAGAGAGCAGTGGATCTCCCAACACGGAGGTAGAGATCTGAGAACGGACAGACTGCATGCTCAAGTGGGTAACTGACCCCTGAGTAGCCTCACGGGGAGACATCCCCACTAGGGGCAGTGTGACACCCCACACCTCACAGGGTGGAGTACACCCCTGAGAGGAAGCTTCCAAAGAAAGAATCAGACAGATACACTCGCTGTTCAGCAATATTCTATCTTCTGCAACCTCTGCTGCTGATACCCAGGCAAACAGGGTCTGGAGGGGACCTCAAGCAATCTCCAACTGACCTACAGCTGAGGGTCCAGACTGTCAGAAGGAACACTATCAAACAGGAAGGACACCTATACCAAAACCCCATCAGTACGTCACCATCATCAAAGACCAGAGACAGACAAATCCACAAAGATGGGGAAAAAGCAGGGCAGAAAAGCTGGAAATTCAAAAAATAAGAGCGCATCTCCCCTGCAAAGGAGCGCAGCCCATCGCCAGTAAGGGATTGAAGCTGTTCAGAGAATGACTTTGACGAGATGAGAGAAGAAGGCTTCAGTCCATCAAACTTCTAGGAGCTAAAGGAGGAATTACGTACCCAGGGCAAAGAAACTAAAAATCTTGAAAAAAGAGTGGAAGAATTGACAGCTAGATTAATTAATGCAGAGAAGGTCATAAACGAAATGACAGAGATGAAAACCATGACACGAGAAATACGTGACAAATGCACAAGCCTCAGTAACCGATTCGATCAACTGGAAGAAAGAGTATCAGCGATTGAGGATCAAATGAATGAAATGAAGCAAGAAGCAAAACCAAAACAAAAAAGAAGAAAAAGAAATGAACAAAGCCTAAAAGAAGTATGGGATTAGGTAAAAAGACCAAATCTACGTCTGATTTGGGTGCCTGAAAGTGAGGGGGAAAATGGAACCAAGTTGGAAAACACTGCTCAGGATATCGTTCAGGAGAACTTCCCCAACCTAGTAGGGCAGGCCAACATTCAAATTCAGGAAATACCGAGAACGCCACAAAGATACTCCTCGAGAAGAGCAACTCCAAGGCACATAATTGCCAGATTCACCAAAGTTGAAATGAAGGAAAAAATCTTAAGGGCAGCCAGAGAGAAAGGTCGGGTTACCCACAAAGGGAAGCCCATCAGACTAACAGCAGATGTATCGGCAGAAAATCTACAAGCCAGAAGAGAGTGGGGGCCAATATTCAACGTTCTTAAAGAAAAGAATTTTACACCCAGAATTTCATATCCAGCCAAACTAAGTTTCATCAGTGAAGGAGAAATAAAATCCTTTACAGATGAGCAAATGCTTAGAGATTTTGTCACCACCAGGCCTGCCTTACAAGAGACCCTGAAGGAAGCCCTAAACATGGAAAGGAACAACCGGTACCAGCCATCGCAAAAACAGGCCAAAATGTAAAGACCATCGAGGCTAGGAAGAAACTGCATCAACTAACGAGCAAAATAACCAGTTAATATCATAATGGCAGGATCAAATTCACACATAACAATATTAACCTTAAATGTTAATGGACTAAATGCTCCAATTAAAAGACACAGACTGGCAAACTGGATAAAGAGTCAAGACCCATCAGTCTGCTGTATTCAGGAGACCCATCTCACATGCAGAGACATACATAGGCTCAAAATAAAGGGATGGAGGAAGATCTACCAAGCAAATGGAGAACAAAAAAAAGCAGGGGTTGCTAACCTAGTCTCTGATAAAGCAGACTTGAAACCATCAAAGATGAAAAGAGACAAAGAAGGCCATTACATAATGGTAAAGGGATCAATTCAACAGGAAGAGCTAACTCTCCTAAATATATATGCACCCAATACAGGAGCACCCAGATTCATAAAGCAAGTCCTTAGAGACTTACAAAGAGACTTAGACTCCCATACAATAATAATGGGAGACTTCAACACTCCACTGTCAACATTAGACAGATCAACGAGACAGAAAGTTAACAAGGATATCCAGGAATTGAACTCATCTCTGCACCAAGCGGACCTAATAAATTCTCCACCCCAAATCAACAGAATATACATTCTTCTAAGCACCACATCGCACTTATTCCAAATTGACCACATAATTGGAAGTAAAGCACTCCTCAGCAAATGTAAAAGAATAGAAATTATAACAAACTGTCTCTCAGGCCACAGTGCAATCAAACTAGAACTCAGGACTAAGAAACTCAATCAAAACCGCTCAATTAAATGGAAACTGAACAACCTGCTCCTGAATGACTACTGGGTACATAACGAAATGAAGGCAGAAATAAAGATGTTCTATGAAACCAATGAGAACAAAGATACAACATACCAGAATCTCTAGAACACATTTAAAGCAGTGTGTACAGAGAAATTTATAGCACTAAATGCCCACAAGTGAAAGCAGGAAAGATCTAAAATTGACACTCTAACATCACAATTAAAAGAACTAGAGAGGCAAGAGCAAACACATTCAAAAGCTAGCAGAAGGCAAGAAATAACTCAGATCAGAGCAGAACTGAAGGAGATAGAGACACAAAAAACCCTCCAAAAAATCAATGAATCCAGGAGTTGGTTTTTTGAAAAGATCAACAAAATTGACAGACCGCTAGCAAGACGAATAAAGAAGAAAAGAGAGAGGAATCAATAGATGCAATAAAAAATGATAAAGGGGATATCACCAACGACCCCACAGAAATACAAACTACCATCAGAGAATACTGTAAAAACATCTACGCAAATCAACTAGAAAATCTAGAAGAAATGGATAATTTCCTGAACACTTACACTCTCCCAAGACTAAACCAGGAAGAAGTTGAATCCCTGAATAGACCAATATCAGGCTCTGAAATTGAGGCAACATTTAATCGCCTAAACACCAAAAAAACTCCAGGACCATATGGATTCACAGCTGAATTCTACCAGAGGTACAAGGAGGAGCTGGTACCATTCCTTTTGAAACTATTCTAATCAGTAGAAATAGAGAGAATCCTCCCTAACTCATTTTATGAGGCCAACATCATCCTGATACCAAAGCCTGGCAGAGACACAACAAAAAAAGAGAATTTTAGACCAATATCCCTGATGAACATCGATGCAAAAATCCTCAATAAAATACTGGCAAACCGGATTCAGCAGCACATTCAAAAGCTTATCCACCATGATCAAGTGGGCTTCATCCCTGGGATGCAAGGCTGGTTCAACATTCGCAAATCAATAAACATAATGCAGCATATAAACACAACCAAAGTCAAGAACCACCTGATTATCTCAATAGATGCAGAAAAGGCTTTGGACAAAATTCAACAGCCTTTCATGCTAAAAAAGCCCAATAAATTCGGTATTGATGGAACATACCTCAAAATAATAAGAGCTATTTATGACAAACCCACAGCTAATATCATACTGAATGGGCAAAAACTGGAAAAATTCCCTTTGAAAACTGGTATAAGACAGGGATGCCCTCTCTCTCCACTCCTATTCAACATAGTGTTGGAAGTCCTGGCTAGGGCAATCAGGCAAGAGAAAGAAATCAAGGGTATTCAGTTAGGAAAAGAAGAAGTCAAATTGTCCCTGTTTGCAGATGACATGATTGTATATTTAGAAAACCCCATCGTCTCAGCCCAAAATCTCCTTAAGCTGACAAGCAACTTCAGCAAAGTCTCAGGATACAAAATTAATGGACAAAAATCACAAGCATTCTTATACACCCATAACAATCAAGCAGAGAGCCAAGTCAGGAATGAACTTCCATTCACAATTTCTTCAAAGAGAATAAAATACCTAGGAATCCAACTTACAAGGGATGTAAAGGACCTCTTCAAGGAGAACTACAAACCACTGCTCAGTGAAATCAAAGACGACACAAACAATTGGAAGAACATACCATGCTCATGGATAGGAAGAATCAATATCGTGAAAATGGCCATACTGCCCAAGGTTATTTATAGATTCAATGCCATCCCCATCAAGCTACCAATGAGTTTCTTCACAGAATTGGAAAAAACTGCTTGAAAGTTCATATGGAACCACAAAAGAGCCCTCATTGCCATGACAATCCTAAGTCAAAAGGACAAAGCTGGAGGCGTCACGCTACCTGACTTCAAACTCTACTACAAGGTTACAGCAACCAAAACAGCATGGTTCTGGTTCCCAAACAGAGCTATAGACCAATGGAACAGAACAGAGGCCTCAGAAATAATACCACTCATCTACAGCCACCTGATCTTTGACAAACCTGAGAGAAACAAGAAATGGGGAAAGGATTCCTATTTAATAAATGGTGCTGAGAAAATCGGCTAGCCATAAGGAGAAAGCTGAAACTGGATCCTTTGCTTACTCCTTATACGAAGATTAATTTAATATTGATTACAGACTTAAATGTTAGACCTAATACAATAAAAACCCTAGAAGAAAATCTAGGTAGTACCATTCATGACATAGGCATGGGCAAGGACTTCATATCTAAAACACCAAAAGCAACGGCAGCAAAGCCAAAATCAAGACTTTCTAAGAAATTTCTTTCTAGTTTTCATCTGAGGATATTTCCTTTGTCACTGTAAGCTTCATTGCACTAAGAAGTATCCCATTGCAGATTTCCAGAGAACTGTGTTAGCAAACTGAGCACTGAAGAGAAACGTTTAACTCTGAGAGTTGCATTCACAAATGGCAATGCAGTTTCTCAGAAGGCTCCTTTCCAGTTTTGATCTGAGGATATTTCCTTTTTCACTTTAGCGCTCAATGAGCTCCCAAATATAACTTTGCAGAATCCACGACAACAGTCTTAGCAAAATGTTCCAAGAAGGGAAGGGGGGGACTCGGTGTGATGAAGTCACGCATCAGAAAGCAATCTTTCAGAAAGCTTCTCTCTAGTTATTTTGTGAGGATATTTCCTTTTTCACCATTGGCCACTATGGGCCCCAAATATCACTTTGCAGAATCCACGACAACAGTGTTAGCAAACTGTTGCAAGAAGGGAAGGGATGAACTCTGTGTGATGAAGTCACACATCAGAAAGCAATCTCTCTGAAAGCTTCTCTCTAGTTATGGTCTGAGGATATTTTCTTTTTCACCATGGCCTATATGGGCTCCCAAATATCACTTTGCCGATTCCACGAAAAGAGTGGTTTGCAACTGCTTCCTGAGGTCTAAGTTATAACTCTGTGAGATGAATTCACAGATAAGAGAGAAGATTCTCAGAAAGCTTCTTTGACCTTGTGAACTGATGATATTTCCTTACCAGCCGTAGGTCTCAATGCGATCCAAAGAAGCCCTTCTCAGGATCCTCAAAGACAGTGTTAATGGACTACTCCAAGAAACATAATTGGGTAACTCTGTGAGATGAATTCACACATCAACCAATAGTTTCTAAGAAAACTGCGTTCTCTAGTTTTTCATCTGAGGGTATTTCCATTCAAGAGCCGTGTAAGCTTCATTGCACTAAGAAGTATCTAATTGCAAATTTCCAGAAAACTGTGTTAGGAAACTGATCACTGAAAAGAAAAGTGTAACTCTGTGAGTTACATTCACTCATGACAATGCAGTTTCACAGAAGTCTTCTTTTCCAGTTTTGATCTGAGGATATTTCATTTTCACCATAGCCCTCAATAGCTCCGAAATGTCACTTTGCAAGAATCGACGACAACAGTGTTAGCAACTGTTAAAAGAAGTGAAGGGTGGAACTCTGTGTGATGAATTCACACATTAGAAAAGCAAATCTCTCAGAAAGCTCTCTCCGGTTATTATGTGAGTTGATTCGTTCCTTTTTCACCATGAGGGGCCCCTATTGGCTCAAAATATCACTTGCAGAATCCTCACGACAACCTTGTCGCAACGGGGTGTTCCCAAGAAGTAAAGGGTGGAACTCTGTGTGATGAAGTCACACATTTAGAAAGCAATCTCTCATAAAGCTTCTCTCTGGTTATTATCTGAGGATATTTCCTTTTTCACCGTGGGCCACTATGGGCTCCCAAATTACACTTTGCAGATTCCACGAAAAGAGTGTTAGCAAACTGCTTCCTGATGTCTAATTTGTAACACTGCGAGACGAATTCACAGATGAGAAAGACGTTTCTCAGAAAGCTTATTTCACGTTTTGAACTGATGATATTTCCTTTATCAGCGTAGACCTCAATACGATCCAAAGAAGCCCTTCTCAGGTTCCTCAAAGACAATGTTAATGGACTGACCCACGAAACATAAGTGTAACTCTGTGAGATGAATTCACACATCACCAAGAAGTTTCTAAGAAAGTTTCTTTCTAGTTTTCATCGGAGGATATTTCCTTTGTCAACGTAAGCTTCAATGCGTTAAGAAGTATCCCATTGCAGATTTCCAGAAAACTGTGTTAGCAAACTGATCACTGAAGAGAAACCTGTAACTCTGTGAGTTGCATTAAAGAGAGAAAATTTTTCGAGAGATGTTCTGAATGTGTGACTCATCACACAGAGTCTAGGCCATGTGAATTGAACACGAGTTCACGTTTCTCTTCAGTGAACATTTGCTAAACAGTTTTTTGGAAATCTGCAAGGGGAATTTTTAGCCGCAGTGAAAGGTTACGGTAGACAAAGGAAATTCATAGATGCAAACTAGCAGAAGCTGTCTAAAACTTTTAGTGTGTGGTGATGTGTGAATTTATCTCGCAGAGTTACACTTATGTTTATGAGCAGTCCCATAATAACACTGTCTTTGAGGAACACTGAGCAGGGCTTCTGTTGGATGCATTGAGGTGTATGCTGATAAAGGAAATATCATCATTCACAAACGTGAAAGAAACTTTCTGAGAATCGTCTTTCTGATCTGTGAATTCATCTCACAGCTTACAACTTAGACCTCAGAAGCAGTTTGCTACCACTCTTTTCGTGGAATCTGCAAAGTGATATTTGGGAGCCATAGGGGCCCATGTGAAAAAGGAAATATCCCTCAGATAAAACTAGAGAGAAGCTTTCTGAGGAGATTGCTTTCTGATGTGGACATTCATCACAACCAGTTCCACCCTCCCTCTGGAACATTTTTCTAACACTGTTGCGTTCATTCTGCATTGATATTTGGGAGCCAATTGGGGAACATGGTTGAAAAAGGAAATATCTGAGATATAACTAGAGAGAAGCTTTCTGAGAGAATGCTTTCTGATGTGTGAACTTCATCACACAGAGTTCCACCCTCCCCTTTCTTGAACAGTTTTGCTACACTGTTGTCGTTGGATCTGCAAAGTGATTTTGGGAGCCCATAGGGGCCCATGGGTGAAAAGGAAATACTCTCAGATAATAATATAAGAAAGCTTTCTGAGAGATTGCTTTCGATGTGGGACTCATCACCAGAGTCCCCCCTCCCTTCTTGGTACAGTTGCTAACACGGTTGTTGGATCTGCAAAGTGGCATTTGGGAGCTCATGGGGGCTTTATGGTGTGAAAAAGGAAATATCCTCAGAAAAGCAGAAGAGCCTTCTGAGAAAACTGCATTGCCATGGTGAATGCAACTCACAGAGTTTACTTCCATTCGCTTCAGGGATAGTTTGCTAACAAAGTTTTCTGGAAATTGCATAGATACTTCTTAGAGCAAGAAGCTTAGTGACAAAGGAAAATCTCAGATGAAAGCTAGAGAGAAGACTTCTAGAAAACTTCGTGTGATGTGTGAATTCATCTCACAGAGTACATATGGTTTTTGAGGAGCAGTCCATTAAACATGTCTTTGTAAACCTGAGAAGGGCTTCTTTGGATCGTATGGAGACTGCGCGCTAAAGGAAATATCATCAGTTCAAAACGTGAAAGAAGCATTCTGAGAAAACCTCTTTTCTGATCTGTGATTTTTCTCACAGAATTACAACTTAGAACCCAGAGAATCAGTTTGCTAACATCTTTTTGGAATCTTGCAAAGTGATATATTGGAGCCCATAGGGGCTTGGTGAAAAAGGAAGTATCCTCACATAATAAATACAGAGAAGCTTTCGAGAGATTGCTTTCTGAGTGTTGAGCTTCATCACAAACAGTTCCCCCATCTCTTCTTGGAACAGTTACTAAGACTGTTTCGTGGATTCTGCAAAGTGATCTTTGTGGAGTCATTGAGGGCATTGGGTGGAAGAAGGAATTAGCCTAGATTAAAACTGGATAGAAGCCTTGGAGAAATGCATGCCGTGGTGTGAATGCAATCAGGCAGAGTTACATGGTTCTCTTCAGTGATCGGTCCTAACACAGTTTTCTGGAAAATTGCAAGTGGGATATGTTGTTAGCGCAATGAAAAGCGCTCACGGTGACAAAGGAAATATACTCAGAATGAAAACTGAGAAATAAAGTTTCTTAGAAACTTTCGAGGATGTGTAAATTCATTCACAAGGTGTTTTTTAATTTACACCTATTCCCTCCGCAGAAGGAGACTTGCTAACAGTCTTTTAGTGAATCTGCAAAGAGATTATCTTGGGAGTCCAAAGGGCCCATGGTGAAAAAGAAATACCTTCAGAATTAACTGAGAGAATCTTTCTGAAGATTTCTTCTGATTGTCATTCATCACACAGAGTTCCACCTTGCCTTGGAAACAGTTGCTAAACATGTTTGTCCCCGGGATTCCGCAAAGGGAATATTTGGGAGCTCAGTGAAGCTATGGTGAAAAGGAAATATCCCTCCACAAAACTGAAAGAAGCCTTCTCAGAAAGATCCGTTGACGAGTGTGAATGGCA